>NC_090250.1:52976964-53054464 GCF_037325665.1 Littorina saxatilis | reverse complement strand
CAACACCGAGCTGTGTACTCATGGACCGAGGAGAGAGGAGGGGGGGGGGGACTGGCGGACAACTGCCAGGTAGATTTAGCAGGTTTGTGCAGGTGTAATGCACCTGAAACAGTTTATTTTCCGGGTGGGGCGACTCTCTCTCTCTCTCTCTCTCTCTCTCTCTCTCTCTCTCTCTCTCTCTCTCTCTCTCTCTCTCTCTCTCTCTCTCTATCTCAGGTGGAAATAGTTTCTTTTTCCGGGTGTGGCGGGTGTGCAGTGTTGTTTTGTGCACACGTGCTGCATGTTGCACTTGGTACCCGGCACCAGGCTGATCGCAAGATATCGAAAAGCAGCGCGGTTTGTGATAGCAATCACACTGAGATTATCTGTTTATTTCTTGTGTGGGTAATGGGATGAGAACCCGCTGAGAGGTGGAGGGCAGACATGAAGCTTGAAGGGATTAAATTGAGAGGCACAGGGTGTCTGTTTTTCGGGTGTATAGGATGGTGTACCATCAATCCGTGCAGGGCTGGTTGCAGTTAAGTCGATTGCCGGGTATTGGCTACCTATTGCAGAACCTTTAACCTCTATCCTTGTGAAATACAGTTCCATCATCTGGTCAAATTTGCTTCTTTTTTTAATTTCAGTCCTGCACTTGTTTTGTTGTGATTAACCGACACCAAGTTCCTGACTGATGAATGAATTCTAGTTGAGTTCATGACAGCAGCAAATAATGTATTGAGTGAAAATGTTTACATCTCCTTTCTTTCTTACCAAGTAAGATCGTTGATGCGTACTTGTGAAATATTTCTTGTTGTGTTTGTTTGTTTGTTTATTTGTTTGTTTGTTGGTTGGTTGGTTTGTCGGATTATTTGTTGGTTTGTTTGTTACATAAAAGTATGCATTATATAAACAGAAATAGCCAATGAAGTTCGCCCAAATTTTTCTTTCTTGTCCCACCGAGCGCGTCAAACAAAGGTGCTTGATAATTTGTAGATCTTACTGTCGATACATTGTTGTTGTTGTTGTTGTTGTTGTTGTTGTTGTTGTTTTCCGTCTTGACTGGTATTTCAAAGCCTACATGTTCAATGAGCATTAAAGTTGTCTATGTTTATATGTCTATGTCTATATTTTGTTTTAGAGCCCACGGTGTACTTTGGTAGCGGGGACTACACTGGTATAGACCTACATGTTACACACGTTATGTTGCAGAGCCCACGGTGTACTTTGGTAGCGGGGACTACACTGGTATAGACCTACATGTTACACACGTTATGTTGCAGAGCCCACGGTGTACTTTGGTAGCGGGGACTACACTGGTATAGACCTGCATGTTACACACGTTATGTTCCAGAGCCCACGGTGTACTTTGGTAGCGGGGACTACACTGGTACAGATCTATATGTTACACACGTTATGTTCCAGAGCCCACGGTGTACTTTGGTAGCGGGGACTACGCGGTGGACGAGAGCGAGGGCTTCGTGGAGGTGGCGGTGTGGCGCACTGGTACAGACCTCAGCAAGCCGTCCTCCGTCACAGTCAGGTCCAAGAAGTCCAAGCCCAAGTCTGCTGATGGTGAGCTGTCTGAGCTCTTGGGTTGATTGTTTGTGGGGTTGGTTTGTTGGTTAGTTGGTGTGATTTGTGTGTTTTATTTTGTGGGGTTGGTTTGTTGGTTAGTTGGTGTGATGTGTGTGTTTTATTTTGTGGGGTTGGTTTGTTGGTTAGTTGGTGTGATGTGTGTGTTTTATTTGTACATGTGACAGTTTTCAAACATTATGCACAGTTGCTCTTTGTGTTTCTCTTTTCTGCGATTATTCACATGAACAAAACCGTCGCGATATAACCTTGAATGGTTGAAAACGCCGTTAAACACCAAATAAATAATAAACATGAACAACACTGTCGCGATATAACCTTGAACGGTTGAAAACGACGTTAAACACCAAATAAAAAAAGAACATGAACAAAACATTGTTTTGAAAATATGGTATTGTTGTTACATGTATGCACTCATACAGTAAATATTATTAATGCTGCAGTGGTAACAATCATTTTTATCGTTTTGAATTGAGTTCTGATCATTTCTTTCTTTTACATTTCCTCAGCTGGCATTGACTACGTGGCTGTCAATAAGATCCTCGACTTTGCCCCCGGTGTGACCATGCAAAGGGTCAAGGTCACCATCCTGGATGACCTTGGACGTCCCAAGGTCGAGGGACCGGAAACATTCCAGTTGCTTCTACGCATGCCCAGTGCGGCCATGCTTGGAGACCCGTCGGAGGCTGTGATCACGATCAACGATTCCATTTCTGATGGTGTGTGTCAGATTAGTTTGGTCTAAACTTTATCTAATTATTTTTCTTCTGCTTAAAGTAGTTCTTAGTTGTTCATATGTTCAACGTGTTGACAATCGTTAGTAGATGCATAGTATTCGTGTTATTTTAAGCATTATTACCCAAAAAAAAGAAATAATTTTTTTTTAAAAACATTATTGGTATGTTAAGCACAAGTAAGTTTGATTCAGTGAGTTGTCTTTAAAGTAAGTCTTTTGTGAGCTCATCAAGAAAAAGAGCATGGAAAGCTTAGTCTGGCTGCTAAGTATCACATTTTTATGACAGTTGTTGAAGTTTTGGGGTAGGGTAGCGGTGGATGTCAATGACGTAGAAACGGATTCCAATGGTACATTAAAAGATTGTAGACTGTACTGTTTGTCTGTCTACTTAAAACACCACTAGGTCGACGCACTGTAAATGTAACGTTTTGTTTTGTCAATACTTAAAACACCACTAGGTCGACGCACTGTAAATGTAACGTTTTGTTTTGTCAATACTTAAAACACCACTAGGTCGACGCACTGTAAATGTAACGTTTTGTTTTGTCAATACTTAAAACACCACTAGGTCGACGCACTGTAAGATAATGTAACGTTTTGTTTTGTCAATACTTAAAACACCACTTGGTCGACGCACTGTAAATGTAACGTTTTGTTTTGTCAATACTTAAAACACCACTAGGTCGACGCACTGTAAGATAATGTAACGTTTTGTTTTGTCAATACTTAAAACACCACTAGGTCGACGCACTGTAAGATAATGTAACGTTTTGTTTTGTCAATACTTAAAACACCACTAGGTCGACGCACTGTAAATGTAACGTTTTGTTTTGTCAATACTTAAAACGTTCCAATAACCTACAATTCTTTCTTTTTTTAATACTGAAATTTGGTTAGCAGTCTGTCTGTTTTTGGATTTTGACCAAATCTTATCGTATCCTCGTATCTCCCCAGTACCCACCATGCAGTTCAAGGAGGATGAGCTAGAGGTCCGGGAGGAGGACGGGGTGGTGGGGGCGGTGGTCAGACGGTCCGGGGACGTCAGCCAACAGTCCGAGGTCCGGTGCTACACGCGCCAAGCCACGGCCAAGGTCGCTCAGGACTACGAGGAACGGCCCGACACCAACGACTCGCTCATCGTCTTCAACCCCGGTCAGTGCAGTGAAGGGGTGAAAGGGAAGGGGGTTGTGAAATGAACGCGTTGAAATAAAAAGGGAGGGGGAAATAGGGAGGCAAAATTGGAAGTGAAATGGGGGAATGGGTGTCTTTTGCATAGATCTAAGAGTGAGGATTCACTCACACACGCTTTCTATCTCCGTCTCGCTCTGTCTGTCTGTCTGTCTGTCTGTCTGTCTGTCTGTCTGTCTGTCTGTCTCTCTCTCTCTCTCTCTCTCTCTCTCTCTCTCTTTCTCTCTCTCTCCCTATCTCTCTCTCTCTCTCTCTCTCTCTCTCTGTCTCTGTCTCTCTCTCTCTCTCTCTCTCTCTCTCTCTCTCTCTCTCTCTCTCTCTCTCTCTTTCTCTCATTTCAGTACTACCTCGCACCAAAGAGTGTATCCCTCCGTATGGATACACTCTTTGCTCGCACTTCCTTCCCTGGCCTTGTCCTCCCGCTCCCCCATCTCCCCCATCCCCCCATCTCCCCCATCCCCCCATCTCCCCCATCCCCCCATCCCCTCCTTTCCTCCCGTCCCACCGTCCCTCTCTCTCAAGACGTACTGCATATTTGACATGACAAACGGACCCTAGCGAATACCTGACACTCATCGACAACTATCTCTCCACCCTCCGCTGCCACTGTCAGAGTGCCTGGAACTCTCCCCCTTCCAGCGGCAATGGGGCGAGCAGGGAACAACGGGCTGTGACGCCTGCCTTCTTGTCTCTGGGCTCTCTGAGCTTTGAACCCGACAGCAGGAATGAAGCGGAGGGGTCCGTGGTTTTAAAGATACACTCCGCCTCGTGAAAACTATTCGCCTCGCTGTCTCGGGTCTGGCCAGGCTTTTTCTTGGGATACGATCATCCCTCCACCTGGTCACATACCAATAATCAACACCCTTAGGTTTTTTGTTTTTGTCTGTTCTTCGTCTTTTTACTATGGCGAGAGTTGAGAGGTCTTCACTGTTTGAAAGGTACGGTACTTCTTGTGTACACGGCCATCTTCACTGACAGCTCTGTCCAGGTTTTCACACGGAATACGAACATCATTTCACTTGGACACATACGTGAACTCAATGTATAGCGTGGCTGCATTCTGTGCAGAGTGGGATTTTTTTTTTTTTTTTTTTTTTTGCCGATGTAATTTAGCAGATAGATATAGGTGTCACAGCAGATAGATATAGGTGTCACAGCAGATAGATATAGGTGTCACAGCAGATAGATATAGGTGTCACTTGCCAAATGTATTCTAAAAAGTCTGCCACTCTGCAACGGAAGCAGCCCGGATGTTGATTTTAGGCATGTGACGGATGCTGTTGTCGCACGGTAAAGATCTGTAACGAGAGTTGTTGAGGTGAAGTTGATCGCTTGAACAAGAAGGATTGTACCTGTCTTTTTTTTAATTTTTTTTAGACTTCCTTTCCAATGACGAAAATAGAGCCAATAGAGGCTCTCGGTTCTTGAAACGGCTTTTTTTTTTAACCGTTACTCGTTGTCTGCATCAGCATTTTAGATGTGATGGTTCGGACAGTTGGTACAGTTCTTCCAGTCGCTAAGCCTTCTCTGTCTGAAAATAAAAGGGTTTTTTAACTTCTAGTGTTGTTGTGTCTTGCGATCTTTTTCCCGGAGCTAAAAACCTGTGTAGAGAAGAGCAAACAAAGGCACAAGAAAAGCAGAGCACACAAGAAGAAACAAAAACATCCAGGTGTTTAGATACCACAATACTTGTTTTTGTGTCCGTAAATATGTTTTGAAAAGTTCGGATCCTCAGTTTTAAACATTCAGATGCAATTCAAGGAGCTGGGTGCTGATGCTGTGATATTTATATGCCCTGGAGTTGCAGGCCTAGGGCACACAATAGTGTTCGCGGCTAAGTTACTTTGACAACAGGAAAAGCCCTTACGTCAGTGTTCAGCCGTTGTCAGAACACTGGTAAACGTTTCACCGGTATACCACCCAAGAAAGGGCCGCTGTAGGGGAACATTCTTTCACACTTTTGACTGTCTTGAGTGGTCGTGGTTGTTGTACTTTTGCCACTTAATTCTTCATAAAACCTAACAAGGAATGGGGCGAAGTCGACTTCACGAAGCTGGCTGCACAAAGCTCTGGCACTGTGTTTTCCATAACAAGACTTCGCGAAGCTGGCTGCACAAAGCTCTGGCACTGTGTTTTCCATAACAAGACTTCGCGAATCTGGCTGCACAAAGCTCTGGCACTGTGTTTTCCATAACAAGACTTCGCGAAGCTGGCTGCACAAAGCTCTGGCACTGTGTTTTCCATAACAAGACTTCGCGAAGCTGGCTGCACAAAGCTCTGGCACTGTGTTTTCCATAACAAGACTTCGCGAAGCTGGCTGCACAAAGCTCTGGCACTGTGTTTTCCATAACAAGACTTCGCGAAGCTGGCTGCACAAAGCTCTGGCACTGTGTTTTCCATAACAAGACTTCGCGAAGCTGGCTGCACAAAGCTCTGGCACTGTGTTTTCCATAACAAGACTTCGCGAAGCTGGCTGCACAAAGCTCTGGCACTGTGTTTTCCATAACAAGACTTCGCGAATCTGGCTGCACAAAGCTCTGGCACTGTGTTTTCCATAACAAGACTTCGCGAATCTGACTGCACAAAGCTCTGGCACTGTGTTTTCCATAACAAGACTTCGCGAAGCTGGCTGCACAAAGCTCTGGCACTGTGTTTTCCATAACAAGACTTCGCGAAGCTGGCTGCACAAAGCTCTGGCACTGTGTTTTCCATAACAAGACTTCGCGAATCTGACTGCACAAAGCTCTGGCACTGTGTTTTCCATAACAAGACTTCGCGAAGCTGGCTGCACAAAGCTCTGGCACTGTGTTTTCCATAACAAGACTTCGCGAATCTGGCTGCACAAAGCTCTGGCACTGTGTTTTCCATAACAAGACTTCGCGAAGCTGGCTGCACAAAGCTCTGGCACTGTGTTTTCCATAACAAGACTTCGCGAAGCTGGCTGCACAAAGCTCTGGCACTGTGTTTTCCATAACAAGACTTCGCGAATCTGGCTGCACAAAGCTCTGGCACTGTGTTTTCCATAACAAGACTTCGCGAAGCTGGCTGCACAAAGCTCTGGCACTGTGTTTTCCATAACAAGACTTCGCGAAGCTGGCTGCACAAAGCTCTGGCACTGTGTTTTCCATAACAAGACTTCGCGAAGCTGGCTGCACAAAGCTCTGGCACTGTGTTTTCCATAACAAGACTTCGCGAAGCTGGCTGCACAAAGCTCTGGCACTGTGTTTTCCATAACAAGACTTCGCGAAGCTGGCTGCACAAAGCTCTGGCACTGTGTTTTCCATAACAAGACTTCGCGAAGCTGGCTGCACAAAGCTCTGGCACTGTGTTTTCCATAACAAGACTTCGCGAATCTGGCTGCACAAAGCTCTGGCACTGTGTTTTCCATAACAAGACTTCGCGAATCTGACTGCACAAAGCTCTGGCACTGTGTTTTCCATAACAAGACTTCGCGAAGCTGGCTGCACAAAGCTCTGGCACTGTGTTTTCCATAACAAGACTTCGCGAAGCTGGCTGCACAAAGCTCTGGCACTGTGTTTTCCATAACAAGACTTCGCGAATCTGACTGCACAAAGCTCTGGCACTGTGTTTTCCATAACAAGACTTCGCGAAGCTGGCTGCACAAAGCTCTGGCACTGTGTTTTCCATAACAAGACTTCGCGAAGCTGGCTGCACAAAGCTCTGGCACTGTGTTTTCCATAACAAGACTTCGCGAAGCTGGCTGCACAAAGCTCTGGCACTGTGTTTTCCATAACAAGACTTCGCGAAGCTGGCTGCACAAAGCTCTGGCACTGTGTTTTCCATAACAAGACTTCGCGAAGCTGGCTGCACAAAGCTCTGGCACTGTGTTTTCCATAACAAGACTTCGCGAAGCTGGCTGCACAAAGCTCTGGCACTGTGTTTTCCATAACAAGACTTCGCGAAGCTGGCTGCACAAAGCTCTGGCACTGTGTTTTCCATAACAAGACTTCGCGAAGCTGGCTGCACAAAGCTCTGGCACTGTGTTTTCCATAACAAGACTTCGCGAAGCTGGCTGCACAAAGCTCTGGCACTGTGTTTTCCATAACAAGACTTCGCGAAGCTGGCTGCACAAAGCTCTGGCACTGTGTTTTCCATAACAAGACTTCGCGAAGCTGGCTGCACAAAGCTCTGGCACTGTGTTTTCCATAACAAGACTTCGCGAATCTGGCTGCACAAAGCTCTGGCACTGTGTTTTCCATAACAAGACTTCGCGAATCTGACTGCACAAAGCTCTGGCACTGTGTTTTCCATAACAAGACTTCGCGAAGCTGGCTGCACAAAGCTCTGGCACTGTGTTTTCCATAACAAGACTTCGCGAAGCTGGCTGCACAAAGCTCTGGCACTGTGTTTTCCATAACAAGACTTCGCGAATCTGGCTGCACAAAGCTCTGGCACTGTGTTTTCCATAACAAGACTTCGCGAAGCTGGCTGCACAAAGCTCTGGCACTGTGTTTTCCATAACAAGACTTCGCGAATCTGGCTGCACAAAGCTCTGGCACTGTGTTTTCCATAACAAGACTTCGCGAAGCTGGCTGCACAAAGCTCTGGCACTGTGTTTTCCATAACAAGACTTCGCGAAGCTGGCTGCACAAAGCTCTGGCACTGTGTTTTCCATAACAAGACTTCGCGAATCTGGCTGCACAAAGCTCTGGCACTGTGTTTTCCATAACAAGACTTCGCGAAGCTGGCTGCACAAAGCTCTGGCACTGTGTTTTCCATAACAAGACTTCGCGAAGCTGGCTGCACAAAGCTCTGGCACTGTGTTTTCCATAACAAGACTTCGCGAAGCTGGCTGCACAAAGCTCTGGCACTGTGTTTTCCATAACAAGACTTCGCGAAGCTGGCTGCACAAAGCTCTGGCACTGTGTTTTCCATAACAAGACTTCGCGAAGCTGGCTGCACAAAGCTCTGGCACTGTGTTTTCCATAACAAGACTTCGCGAAGCTGGCTGCACAAAGCTCTGGCACTGTGTTTTCCATAACAAGACTTCGCGAATCTGGCTGCACAAAGCTCTGGCACTGTGTTTTCCATAACAAGACTTCGCGAATCTGACTGCACAAAGCTCTGGCACTGTGTTTTCCATAACAAGACTTCGCGAAGCTGGCTGCACAAAGCTCTGGCACTGTGTTTTCCATAACAAGACTTCGCGAAGCTGGCTGCACAAAGCTCTGGCACTGTGTTTTCCATAACAAGACTTCGCGAATCTGACTGCACAAAGCTCTGGCACTGTGTTTTCCATAACAAGACTTCGCGAAGCTGGCTGCACAAAGCTCTGGCACTGTGTTTTCCATAACAAGACTTCGCGAAGCTGGCTGCACAAAGCTCTGGCACTGTGTTTTCCATAACAAGACTTCGCGAAGCTGGCTGCACAAAGCTCTGGCACTGTGTTTTCCATAACAAGACTTCGCGAAGCTGGCTGCACAAAGCTCTGGCACTGTGTTTTCCATAACAAGACTTCGCGAAGCTGGCTGCACAAAGCTCTGGCACTGTGTTTTCCATAACAAGACTTCGCGAAGCTGGCTGCACAAAGCTCTGGCACTGTGTTTTCCATAACAAGACTTCGCGAAGCTGGCTGCACAAAGCTCTGGCACTGTGTTTTCCATAACAAGACTTCGCGAAGCTGGCTGCACAAAGCTCTGGCACTGTGTTTTCCATAACAAGACTTCGCGAAGCTGGCTGCACAAAGCTCTGGCACTGTGTTTTCCATAACAAGACTTCGCGAAGCTGGCTGCACAAAGCTCTGGCACTGTGTTTTCCATAACAAGACTTCGCGAAGCTGGCTGCACAAAGCTCTGGCACTGTGTTTTCCATAACAAGACTTCGCGAAGCTGGCTGCACGAAGCTCTGGCACTGTGTTTTCCATAACAAGACTTCGCGAATCTGGCTGCACAAAGCTCTGGCACTGTGTTTTCCATAACAAGACTTCGCGAAGCTGGCTGCACAAAGCTCTGGCACTGTGTTTTCCATAACAAGACTTCGCGAATCTGGCTGCACAAAGCTCTGGCACTGTGTTTTCCATAACAAGACTTCGCGAATCTGGCTGCACAAAGCTCTGGCACTGTGTTTTCCATAACAAGACTTCGCGAAGCTGGCTGCACAAAGCTCTGGCACTGTGTTTTCCATAACAAGACTTCGCGAATCTGGCTGCACAAAGCTCTGGCACTGTGTTTTCCATAACAAGACTTCGCGAAGCTGGCTGCACAAAGCTCTGGCACTGTGTTTTCCATAACAAGACTTCGCGAAGCTGGCTGCACAAAGCTCTGGCACTGTGTTTTCCATAACAAGACTTCGCGAAGCTGGCTGCACAAAGCTCTGGCACTGTGTTTTCCATAACAAGACTTCGCGAATCTGGCTGCACAAAGCTCTGGCACTGTGTTTTCCATAACAAGACTTCGCGAAGCTGGCTGCACAAAGCTCTGGCACTGTGTTTTCCATAACAAGACTTCGCGAATCTGGCTGCACAAAGCTCTGGCACTTTGTTTTCCATAACAAGACTTCGCGAAGCTGGCTGCACAAAGCTCTGGCACTGTGTTTTCCATAACAAGACTTCGCGAAGCTGGCTGCACAAAGCTCTGGCACTGTGTTTTCCATAACAAGACTTCGCGAAGCTGGCTGCACAAAGCTCTGGCACTGTGTTTTCCATAACAAGACTTCGCGAAGCTGGCTGCACAAAGCTCTGGCACTGTGTTTTCCATTACAAGACTTCGCGAAGCTGGCTGCACAAAGCTCTGGCACTGTGTTTTCCACAACAAGTCTTCGCGGAGTCGACTTTGAGGCTGTGAGGAGAGCCTCCGTCACGATGACCGATAGAGATCCATCCAGACTTTGAGGCTTTGAGGCTGTGAGGAGAGCATCCGTCACGATGACCGATAGAGATCCATCCAGACTTTGAGGCTGTGAGGAGAGCCTCCGTCACGATGACCGATAGAGATCCATCCAGACTTTGAGGCTGTGAGGAGAGCCTCCGTCACGATGACCGATAGAGATCCATCCAGACTTTGAGGCTGTGAGGAGAGCCTCCGTCACGATGACCGATAGAGATCCATCCAGACTTTGAGGCTTTGAGGCTGTGAGGAGAGCCTCCGTCACGATGACCGATAGAGATCCATCCAGACTTTGAGGCTTTGAGGCTGTGAGGAGAGCCTCCGTCACGATGACCGATAGAGATCCATCCAGACTTGTACATGCGCCGAAGGTATTCTTCCACTTCGATACATGCGGACATTGAACAGTGTGGCTGCTGTCTTCATTACGCTCGCCGCATTGATCGTCACTTTTGTTTTCTCTCTGTGCTTGATGTTTGGGCATCATGTGTTTTCTTTCCGAAGGCATAATTCGTTTAGGGTCTCCCTAACTCGTAACGTTGTGCTCGCTTGTTGTTCCTTGGTGGAAATGTTGTAATCAGCTAGGAAAGAACAAGAAGGAAACGAAATAAACGGGAGAAGAAGAAAAACGAAAAAGAAAGAAAAAAAAGAAAAGACGAAAATAAGAGACTAGATGAGAAAGAAAAGAAAAACGGTTTCTGTTCACTCTTGGACTACAAGCTTTCTGAATTGCTTACCGCAACATGTCGACTCTGCAAATTGGTTGCAGTTCTGGGTGTAAGTGTTCGAGTAATGCAGCGAGGTTCTTAAAGTTTCACTTTACTTGATTACATCTGCTGGCAGACAGACCAAAGCTTTGAAAAACACGTCGTTGTACTGCAATGCAAGAGCTCATTAGTTTTGAAGGCAATTTTGTTTGAGAGAACTATTTACAAATCTAAGTTCCTTGCAGGTATGCACAAAAAAGCTGTAATGCAGCGTTTGCACCGAGTATAGATGTTGCACTGCAGGAACAGTGACAGCGAACCTAGCTATGATGCCTCTCGCAATTGCTCCACCCACCCTCCCTCTCTATCTCTCTCTATATATAAATATATATATATATCTCTCTCTCTCCCCCCCCCTCCCTCTCTCTGGCTCTCTGTCTCTCGACCCACCCCCCTCTCTCTCTCTTTCTGTCTCTCCCTCTATCTCTGGGTCTCTCGCCCCTCTCTCTCTCTCTTTCTCTCTCTCTCTCTCTCTCTCTCTCTATCTCTCTCTCTCTCTCTCTCTCTCTCCTCTCTCTCCAATCTTCACCAATACTTACTCCCGACCCTATCCTACTCACGGCCTCCCCTTTCAACTACAAGCTGTGTGTTTCTGTGTCACTGTACCCAGGATACAGGCATGGGAGATCCCGATCACGTGACGGGTGTCAGTCAGTCTCAGACTTGTTGCTTTCCACAGAGTGAGGACTGATGTCAGGGGAGGGTGTTGCATTCAACTATCCGTTTTGTTTAGCTTTCCCCCCAGGGGAGAACAAGGAATAGACGTCTGCCATCATTTGTAAAGAGTGAACGACGTTTTAATTGTGGCATTTGCTTTACTTTTTCGCTTTCTTTTCTTTGTTAGAT
The DNA here is from genome assembly GCF_037325665.1 of Littorina saxatilis. NCBI lineage: Eukaryota > Metazoa > Mollusca > Gastropoda > Littorinimorpha > Littorinidae > Littorina > Littorina saxatilis. The sequence continues at coordinate 53,042,507 of NC_090250.1, read as the reverse complement.
TTCTCCTTCTGTTATGTTGTCTTTTCTTTTCTTTTTTTGGGGTTGGGGTGGGGTTTTTCTTTGGTCTCCTTTTCCCAATTGTTATCTCATTTGCTCTTTCTGCATTCCTTTGTCGTTGCAAGAAGAATTCAGACCCATTTATCAACGTTCGCTTGCTCAACTCGTAGCCACTCTTGCTTTGAAACACGACGGTCTTGACAGGTGCTGTTTTGATCCCTTTGCTCTCTCTCTGTGTCTTTGACGGTGGTTTTTTTTTGGTGAGAATTCGGTTTAAAGATACCTTTCCTCTCACGAAACTCATCATGTCAACCAAGCTGAGTGTCTATCAAAGCTAATTGGAGAGAATAACTACAAAACACAAAATGAAGCTTCTTTGCAAAAACACATGCTAGTCAACAACATGAAGCAAAAAGTGGTCAATTCACACACACACACACACACACACACACACACACACACACACACACACACACACACACGGGCGCACACACAGACACAGACAGACACACACACACACACACACACACAGAGTCACACACACACACACACCTTTACTTACCTGAACACACTTTGATTGTCATTACAGGTGAGTACGAGAAGCTGTGTGAAGTGTTTATCATCAACGATACGCGCTACGAGGGGGAGGAGCGGTTCCGATTGGTGCTGGGCTCACCCGACAGCGAGACACTCGACAGGGCGGCCGTCGGCAAGCGCGACTTCACCTATGTCGTCATCAAGGACGACGGAGACAGTAAGTTTGTGATGTCACCTTCTCAGTCTTTGAGACTTTTTGTCGGACGTCGTTCATGAAGTCCTGCGAAGCCTATGGTCGAGCGTTGTGTACGTGTTAGAGTTAGTTCCAGGTAAGCACTCACGCGTGCGTTCAACGGAAAATGTGGATTTCTGTCTGTAGTTGACTCTGTTTCTGTCTGTAGTTGACTCTGTTTCTGTCTGTAGTTGACTCTGTTTCTGTCTGTAGTTGACTCTGTTTCTGTCTGTAGTTGACTCTGTTTCTGTCTGTAGTTGACTCTGTTTCTGTCTGTAGTTGACTCTGTTTCTGTCTGTAGTTGACTCTGTTTCTGTCTGTAGTTGACTCTGTTTCTGTCTGTAGTTGACTCTGTTTCTGTCTGTAGTTGACTCTGTTTCTGTCTGTAGTTGACTCTGTTTCTGTCTGTAGTTGACTCTGTTTCTGTCTGTAGTTGACTCTGTTTCTGTCTGTAGTTGACTCTGTTTCTGTCTGTAGTTGACTCTGTTTCTGTCTGTAGTTGACTCTGTTTCTGTCTGTAGTTGACTCTGTTTCTGTCTGTAGTTGACTCTGTTTCTGTCTGTAGTTGACTCTGTTTCTGTCTTTACGTGTCTCAGTCTCCGTGTCAACAGAGTCCTTGCTAATCAACGTTTCACTGTCCTGCCAATGTTCAGAGCCGATCATCCAGCTGTCTGACAACAGGTTCACGTGTCTCAATCTTCGTGTTGCCAATCAAACATTTACTTTATTGTCCTTCAAATGTTCAGAGCTGATCATCCAGCTGTCTGACAACAAGTTCACGTGTCTCAATCTTCGTGTTGCCAATCAAACATTTACTTTATTGTCCTTCCAATGTTCAGAGCTGATCATCCAGCTGTCTGACAACAAGTTCACGTGTCTCAATCTTCGCGTTGCCAATCAAACATTTACTTTATTGTTCTGCCAATGTTCAGAGCTGATCATCCAGCTGTCTGACAACAAGTTCACGTGTCTCAATCTTCGTGTTTCCAATCAAACATTTACTTTATTGTCCTTCCAATGTTCAGAGCCGATCATCCAGCTGTCTGACAACAAGTTCACGTGTATCAATCTTCGTGTTGCCAATCAAACATTTACTTTATTGTCCTTCCAATGTTCAGAGCTGATCATCCAGCTGTCTGATAACAAGTTCACGTGTCTCAATCTTTGTGTTGCCAATCAAACATTTACTTTATTGTTCTCCCAATGTTCAGAGCCGATCATCCAGCTGTCTGACAACAAGTTCACGTGTCTCAATCTTCGTGTTGCCAATCAAACATTTTCTTTATTGTCCTTCAAATGTTCAGAGCTGATCATCCAGCTGTCTGACAACAAGTCCACGTGTCTCAATCTTCGTGTTGCCAATCAAACATTTACTTTATTGTCCTCCCAATGTTCAGAGCCGATCATCCAGCTGTCTGACAACAAGTCCACGTGTCTCAATCTTCGTGTTGCCAATCAAACATTTTCTTTATTGTCCTTCAAATGTTCAGAGCTGATCATCCAGCTGTCTGACAACAAGTCCACGTGTCTCAATCTTCGTGTTGCCAATCAAACATTTTCTTTATTGTCCTCCCAATGTTCAGAGCCGATCATCCAGCTGTCTGACAACAAGTTCACGGTGCGGGAGCCCATGTTCAAGGAGGAGTCGTCCGTCCTGAGGATCCCGGTGGAGAGGGAGGGCGACCTGAGCGAGACGGCTGTCGTCACCGTCAATACCAAGGACGGCAGTGCTGACGCCGGCAAGGACTACAACGGGTTCTTCAAAGGTCGGGAATGCTCTCTAAACACAAGTGTTAAAAACAATCTCAGCAACTTTTATATAGTGATTTGTTGAAGTTGTTCAAGACGATGAGTACTATCTTGTGTTTACAGGAATAAATGCTATCCCTAGTCGTTGTTGTTCTACCCTTTTACATGTTTGAGTGATAAGACCGAAAATGGGAAAATTAAAAACGTCCTCCACTTGCCCTCAAAACAGAAGTGTTCAACTTTTCAACACACTTCTGTAACAAGTTTTGAACACTTTGTGAAATAGCACATCATTCTACTAGCAAACGAGGCACATATAATAAACACATCATTAGGCTATATGACATAGACTACAACGGCTTCTTCAAAGGTCTGCACCACTAAACACAAGTGTTCCGTTTTTGAACACACTTCTGTAACACGTTTCGGACACTTTGTGAAATAGCACATCATTCTACTAGAAAAAGATGCACACATTATAAACACAACATTCATTGAAAGCCTAGAGAACGTGACACTACGTGTGCTACTTTTGCCAATGTAGATCTCAGGCCTCGATCACCGGTCATTGGCGCATATGTTATTTGTACATGACGCATTGGTCGACTATCCAATAGTTTTGACATGAACAGGAGCTCTTCTGACTGAACCTTATTTTTTGTTTTTTGTTGTGGTGTGTTGTAGTCATGGTATTTGGACCTATCATATTTTCAGTCCAGGCCAAACTGTCATAGTGTCCTCTCAGTCTGAGAACAACACTGTGCATCATGAAGGTATGTTTGCTTCTTTGCTGGCATTGGATTACTTCGGGTAATGTCCAATATGGAGGCTGGAACTTGATTTGTGTTTGATTTGTGTGTGACAGAAATCGTGTTCGGAGCGAACGTGTCGCGGCAAGACGTGGACATCGAGATCCTGTTTGACAAGATCAAGGAGATGAGAGAGGTCTTCACGGTTCACCTCAAGCAGCGCTCTGGGACGGCAGAGGTCAAGGTCAGTAATATAACACTATATAACTAACCATTGCGTGTCGCGTCAATGTTTTTCTTGTCTATTTCCCTGCCTCTCTGTGTGTCCTTATTTGTCCGTAAGTGTGGGGTAAGTGTGGGGTACTGATGACTTACGAAAACGTAAGATGGGACTCCCATGGGCAATGACAATGTGTTTCTTTGTAAGCCTACGATTCGATCTCAGTGAGACGGTTTTAGTAATTATGTTTTAATTGTTCACCTGCGAGTCTCTCTGGGTTTTATTATTATTTTCCTGAGTCATTGCTTTGTCTCTCTCACACAGACATCGAAGGCGATCGTGTTCATCGAGGAGCGAACAGAGGTTGCTGACGTCACTTTCCCCACCAAACCCGTCGTGGTATCACTACGGGATTACGACCGCTCTGAGGATGCCGAGCAGAACCCCGTACAGGGATACCCGCTTGTCTGCATCACGGTAAGGGTCCTCTGTTAGGTGTACTAGTTTGTCACACAATTCTGAATTGGTATACCCGTTTGACTATTTCACAGTAGGTACCTAGAGCTAGGCTATGATATGTATATATTACGACCGCTCTGAGGATGCCGAGCAGAACCCCGAACAGGGATACCCGCTTGTCTGCATCACGGTAAGTTGTCCTCTGTGGCGTGTACCGGTTTGTTAAACAATCCTGTAATGGGTATACCCGTTCGACTGTATCACAGTATGTGCCTCTACATTTCTTGTGGCGGTTTGGCAAGAGTCCTGATAAAGGATGTCCACGTATTACGGTCTGTATTCCCGTGTTACGTGTGCTGGCTTGTTAGAATCTTGTGTGGGGATCCCCACTTTTCTGTATGACGGAAGCTATACGTCTTTGTTGCTGGTTTGGCCAGAATCTGGTATGGGAAAACCCGTCGTCGGTTTTACGTTATGTATTCCTGTTTTTGTGTAACGCCATATGGTAACTAAAATAAAAGCGGCGACGAAGTCTTCTTGAAGACATTCATTGTCCTTCTCTTTTCAAGGGTTTGAACAATCACTTTTCTTGTAGACAGTCATGGTCAGTATTGCTCCCAGGGGGTTGAACAATCACTTTTCTTGCAGACAGTCATGGTCACTATTGCTCCCAGGGGGTTGCGGGTGCACTTTTCAGGACAGTCAGTGTTTTCTCACTATTGTCTCGTGGAAGATTCTGAGTATCGTTTTCCCTACTTAGTACCCAGTCACGGTCTCGCTTCCGTGAGCCCGGAGTGTAAGTTTACATGGCAGCAAGGGGAACAAAGCATCCAGATGGAGAAAACGCTTTCTGTCTACGGAACTTCTTGGCGGCTAACGGTTGCCACTGAGTGAAGGCGTTTACTGTTTCATAGCTTACATTTCTGAAAGTCAATCTTGGACGACGTTGAACAAGTGCAAGAAAAAGGGGTTCGGGTTCATTTATTGTTGTTATAACAATCTGCTGTTTATTGTTTCCAAGTGTTTGTTCGCTTCGTTAAAAAAAACAATAGTGCGCTTAATGAAAATCGTGCGCCCGCTTGTAGGTTTGTGGATGCGGGGTTGTGGTTTGATGTTTGAAACGTTGTCGGTTGTTTATCTTGAAAGCATTAAAGCATTTGTGTCCTAATGGATATATCTTGAACGTGTGTGTCGTAATGGATACATCTTGAACGTGTGTGTCGTAATGGATACATCTTGAACGTGTGTGTCGTAATGGATACATCTTGAACGTGTGTGTCGTAATGGATACATCTTGAACGTGTGTGTCGTAGTGGATACATCTTGAACGTGTGTGTCGTAGTGGATACATCTTGAACGTTTGAAAACTCTGTTCAACTCACTGTTCGTACTTGCGCGGAATCAAAAGAAGAGTTCAGTTGTATTTTTCTTCGCGGGCATTCACAATTACTGACTAGCAGCAGCACCAACAGCAGCAGAAAAGAACAAGAACAAAAACAAACAACAACAACAACAACAACAACAACAACAACAACAACAACAACAAAAACAACAATAATTCTTTCAAGATATTCCGCGAAGATCACAAACAAAGAAGATAAAAACTGAAAACAGCTGTGCCAAATGCTTACACCTAAGCCACAGCCGTAAAACTTCAAGATTGTTTTTTGAGGACCAGCTCCCTCAGGCAAGATTAGGTTGCTTCATAGATCTCCCACCCAGACTGAATATTTTCACAAGCAAAGTTACGTTCTGAATCGCATTCTCTGGCAAATAAACACGTTAGCGAGACACCCGGTGCACGAGAGAAAGACTCTTTTGCCTTAAAGGTACAGTTCTTCCCGTGCAAGAGAAATATACTCTCTTGCCTTAAAGATACTATTCTTCCCGTGTGAGAGAAAAAGACTTTGTTGCCTTAAAGATATAGTTCTTCCCGTGTAAGAGAAAAGACTCTTTTGCCGTAAACATACAGTTCTTGCCGTGCAAGAGACTCTTTTGCCGTAAATATGCTTCTTACCGTGTAAAGCATCACGTACACTTTCACAGATGTGTTGAGGTTTTGACATGGAATAACACCATCCTTTCATGTAGACCAAAACCAGGAGGTTTTGACATGGAATAACACCATCCTTTGATGTAGACCAAAACCAGGAGGTTTTTACATGGAATAACACCATCCTTTCATTAGACCAAAACCAGGAGGTTTTGACATGGAATAACACCATCCTTTCATGTAGACCAAAACCAGGAGGTTTTGACATGGAATAACACCATCCTTTGATGTAGACCAAAACCAGGAGGTTTTTACATGGAATAACACCATCCTTTCATGTAGACCAAAACCAGGAGGTTTTTACATGGAATAACACCATCCTTTCATGTAGACCAAAACCAGGAGGTTTTGACATGGAATAACACCATCCTTTCATGTAGACCAAAACCAGGAGGTTTTGACATGGAATAACACCATCCTTTCATGTAGACCAAAACCAGGAGGTTTTGACATGGAATAACACCATCCTTTCATGTAGACCAAAACCAGGAGGTTTTGACATGGAATAACACCATCCTTTCATGTAGACCAAAACCAGGAGGTTTTTACATGGACTAACACCATCCTTTCATGTAGACCAAAACCAGGAGGTTTTGACATGGAATAACACCATCCTTTCATGTAGACCAAAACCAGGAGGTTTTGACATGGAATAACACCATCCTTTCATGTAGACCAAAACCAGGAGGTTTTGACATGGAATAACACCATCCTTTCATGTAGACCAAAACCAGGAGCCTACCTGCTCCACGTGCAGTGTCAGTGAGGGAAGTTCTTGTTGAATCAATTTCCCAAATTGACACAGATATCCGTTACAAAGTTAATTCAGCGACAAATACACCATTCTGCACAGAATGCAGCCAGGCTGTTGAATTTTGGTATACGTCAAAGTGGACGCAGGATGCCTTCTATAGCGCTTAACGAAACTCAACGGATTTGTGATTGTGTAGCTGGGCTGGTATGCCAGAGTCGGTGCGCCCTATCCCAGACTAGAGTCGGTGCGCCCTATCCCAGACTAGAGTCGGTGCGCCCTATCCCAGACTAGAGTCGGTGCGCCCTATCCCAGACTAGAGTCGGTGCGCCCTATCCCGGACTAGAGTCGGTGCGCCCTATCCCGGACTAGAGTCGGTGCGCCCTATCCCGGACTAGAGTCGGTGCGCCCTATCCCGGACTAGAGTCGGTGCGCCCTATCCCGGACTAGAGTCGGTGCGCCCTATCCCAGACTAGAGTCGGTGCGCCCTATCCCAGACTAGAGTCGGTGCGCCCTATCCCAGACTAGAGTCGGTGCGCCCTATCCCAGACTAGAGTCGGTGCGCCCTATCCCAGACTAGAGTCGGTGCGCCCTATCCCAGACTAGAGTCGGTGCGCCCTATCCCAGACTAGAGTCGGTGCGCCCTATCCCGGACTAGAGTCGGTGCGCCCTATCCCGGACTAGAGTCGGTGCGCCCTATCCCGGACTAGAGTCGGTGCGCCCTATCCCGGACTAGAGTCGGTGCGCCCTATCCCGGACTAGAGTCGGTGCGCCCTATCCCGGACTAGAGTCGGTGCGCCCTATCCCGGACTAGAGTCGGTGCGCCCTATCCCAGACTAGAGTCGGTGCGCCCTATCCCAGACTAGAGTCGGTGCGCCCTATCCCACACTAGAGTCGGTGCGCCCTATCCCAGACTAGAGTCGGTGCGCCCTATCCCAGACTAGAGTCGGTGCGCCCTATCCCAGACTAGAGTCGGTGCGCCCTATCCCAGACTAGAGTCGGTGTGCCCTATCCCAGACTAGAGTCGGTGCGCCCTATCCCAGACTAGAGTCGGTGCGCCCTATCCCAGACTAGAGTCGTTGAACGCGACTCCTGCATATATATACCAGGGTGGGTTACACTGAAAAAAATATAAGTTTAAAGGTACTTTCCTTACAATAATTGAGCAAAACATGTCCACTCCGTACAAGAAGCAGCTAGGCTTCTTTCTTTTTTTGTCCGTCTAAGCAGAAATCCGCTTTTGTCCAACGGACAAACTTCGACAGATCAAACTAGGCTGTTGTGTTTTCCATGTCTTAGTGGAAGCTAGGACGCTCTTGTCCCACGAACAAGCCAGGACAGATGTGTGATAGTTTCAGGCATGGGAATTGTCCGCGAAATCGCAGATTTCCGCGATAAGGAAATTACGTTTCAGCGAAAATAAAAAATTGTCCGCGGCAAAAAAAAGGCGAATTAAATTATATGTAAACTATTGTCTCTCTATCCATTGTTTGCTTTCACAAGAACTATCAAAATATTGGTCTAAACTGCTAAAATTCGTTTTCCCTGGACCTTGGCCTATTTTCAGGTTTTTTTTCTATTTTGGAATTCCTATGCCTGGGTTTTGATGGTCGTTTTCACAGGAAGGAGGGCACCATTAACCTGACGGATTGAAGTGTGTGTGGGGCAATTAATAAACAGGTTTGATTTCTCTCACCACAGTCGCTGCCCCGTCTGTCGTCTCATTTGTTAGGATCGGAGAAGGGGGCTGGAGATAGGGAGAGGCTGATGTGTTGTCGTTGGTAACAGATAGGGAGAGGCTGATGTGTTGTCGTTGGTAACAGATAGGGAGAGGCTGATGTGTTGTCGTTGGTAACAGATAGGGAGAGGCTGATGTGTTGTCGTTGGTAACAGATAGGGAGAGGCTGATGTGTTGTCGTTGGTAACAGATAGGGAGAGGCTGATGTGTTGTCGTTGGTAACAGATAGGGAGAGGCTGATGTGTTGTCGTTGGTAACAGATAGGGAGAGGCTGATGTGTTGTCGTTGGTAACAGATAGGGAGAGGCTGATGTGTTGTCGTTGGTAACAGATAGGCCGCACACTGTGCCAAGATTAAGAGAAAATCTTTGAGGGGGAGATAGAACTGAACTGACCTGAACTTTTTTTCGAAGTGACAACAGTTTCAGGCTTGGCATAATATTCCAACCTGTCCTTTTGACGTATACAGTGTTAATAAAACAGCCTTAGCACAGAGAGAGAGAGAGAGAGAGAGAGAGAGAGAGAGAGAGAGAGAGAGAGAGAGAGAGAGAGAGAGAGAGAGAGAGAGAGAGAGAGAGAGAGAGAGAGAGAGAGAGAGGGTGGGGGCGGGGGGGGGGGGGGGGTAGAGAGAAAGACAAAGAAGGGGAGGGGGAGATATAGAGGGGGAGAGAGAGACAGACAGACAGACGGACGGACGGACAGAGAGACGAACACAAAGGTATGCAGACGGAAAGGTCATCACAGGATGTGGAAGCTGCATTACATTCTGCTCTAAACATCGTCCTATAATTTAAACCCAAATTGTGCAATCATTGCTATCCAATAGGTAGATGGAGGTTCCAGTGAATGTTTCACTTTGTGGATAATTAAACATTCCATAATCTAACCTTTTTTTTTTTACTTCCCCGTTCGCCGTTTCCCGTTTCTCCTTTTGCCAGTTCCCCGTAAAATCCTGTTAGCGCAACATTACACAGAGACCTGCTTTTGTTGTGATTGTTCTTGTTTTTGTGCATACTGCAAACAGCTGTTCCCGTGTGTAAGAGAAGAAAATGTCAAGCCACGACATGTCTCTTGGGGCGGAGAATCCGATCTGATAAGGCCGAGGGGAGCAGTTATGCCCCGTTTGTTTTGCTCTTTTCCAGCGCCAGAAATGTAAAGTGCGCGACGGCACAGATGGCATTTCACTGTGAATAGGGCATTCTCTTGTTCCGTCCTTGTTACAGTTTTGGGAAAAAAGAGGGTGAGAAGATAGGCCATGGGGTGGGGGGGGGGTGGGGGGAGGGGGCTAGTGTGTGTGTGTGTGTGTGTGTGTGTGTGTGTGTGTGTGGGTGTGTGTGTGTGTGTGTTTGTGTGTGTGTGTGTGTGTGTGGTCTCATGTCAAACGTCAGGGACCTGGCCTTTCGCTGTGGGGAGTCCAGTTTTTATGTTACTGCATTTAAAAAGTTGACACTATTGGCAATTCTCACCCTACAAAAAAAAAAACTGTCAGGCTGTTAATTCTTGGTAAATATCCAAGAGAAAGTATGTCCGTATCCCATCACAAGCCTGCACGTAGTTAACGTAATGAACACGATGTTTATGGGACGGATAACATCTTTATGCAGCAGTTGCTGTCGACCAAGACCGAATCATTTCTTGGCATAAGGTTACACAGACACTGACAATCTAAATCAGCTCTTGGCATGAGATGCAATAAATCGGATGTATTATAAATGTTGTTGTTTTCTTTATCTGAGAGCAACACGCCGTGAGAAGAACGTTGCGATATGTATCCATGACATTAATTGAGGTTTTAGCGTGACAGAACCCAGATGAAAGGCGGTGGTTTATAATCTGTTTCATTTCAACTCTTTGTGAACACGCATTCACGTCAGACAGACTGACATACTTATCTTCAAAGTCAAATACGACCCCCTCCCACCCCCCCCCCCCCCCCACCCCCAACCACCTACCACCTAACCCACCCCCTTCTTACTATTTCATTAAAACTTTATCTCAGAAGGATTAAAGTTCTCTCATAATTAACCTAAACAAAAAATGATGATGAACATGGCTTGTTCATTTCAATGCAAGTTTTATTTCTCTCGGGTGCCAAGTCTGCATGAAGATTGGTTCCGCACAAGGCTCAATAACTCTTGTTGCACGTGTCATGTCTATCATAGCGCTTGCGTCCCTTTGTTTCTTACACTGATTAAAACTAAAGTAAATTAAACTTTAATTGTTCTTTTCTTTTCAGCCGTGCAACCCCAAGCACCCCCAGTTCCAGGATACGGACGCGCTATGCAAGAGTCAAGGCATCAACGACACCCTCACTCTCTTCCGCTGGCGGGTGGCGGCCCCTACCGGCAGAGACGGCGTGACGTCAGACATGCGTGACGTAGAGTCGGCCACCTTCTTTGCCTCCACCAAGGATATCACCCTGGACAGTATTTATTTCAGTGGAGGTTTGTGATGATAACCTGTGGTTTTCTTGTCTCTGATACTGTCGTGGGAGTGTCCGTGTACTCCCGTATCTGACTGGCTGCTTGTCCCTCTGATTTATGCTGTGTCTGTCTGTCTGACTGTGCATGACTATCGCTCTCTGTCTCCCAGTCTCCATCTATCTCTGTCTCTGTCTATCTCTGTATGTCTCTCCCTGTCTCTCTCTCCTCTTTAGGATGAGGACTGGATGTAAAAAAGCAGACCACTGCTTAATCTATTACCCTCGTTATATAAAGAATTGCCATTGTTATTGTCTCTCTCTCCCTCTCTCTTTCTCTCTCTCTCTCTCTCTCTCTCTCTCTCTCTCTCTCTCTCTCTCTTTTTTTTATGTCTGTCTTTGTCTCTCTGTCTTTGTCTCTCTCTGTCTGTTTCTGTCTGTCTCTCTCTCTCTCTCTCTCTCTCTCTCTCTCTCTCTCTCTCTCTCTCTCTCTCTCTCTCTCTCTCTCTTCTGTCTACACTCTACCTTTACACTATTCCAAATCCAACCCCACCTCTGTCTCTTTCCTCCCAATTGCATAACTTTCTCTCTCATCCCCACTAACTATATCTAAAAACAGACAGAACTTGTCATCTCGGAAATATCACTTTCCCCACTTCTCTCTTTTCCCGAACATAACATCCTTCTAATTCTGTTTCATTGTGAATTTGTGTCCTTGACCCAGGGAGCCGCGTGCAGTGTGGTTCACGTGCTGTCAACACAGACCGTGACCCGGGCCTGGAGTCTCTCAGTGACCCCATCACCATCAGCAGGAGTGACGGCATCTGTGAACCTCGCGTCATGGGCTCTGTCGGCGCTGAACCCTTCACCGCCAAGCTCAGATACACAGGTAAGGGAAATGACGTTTAGCGGATTGTGACGGCATCTGTGACGATAGTAGATTATGACGTCACTGTTAACCTCGCGTCATGGGCTCTGTGGGCGCTGAACCCTTCACCGCCAAGCTCAGATACTCAGGTAAAGAATGTTCTTAATTGAGCCCGAAGTCGACTTTGTGAAGTCTTTTTTTTTTTACTGACAATTCAGTGCCAAGGTTTAGTACAGCAAGTTTTTTTAAGTAGACTTTGGGAAATTGACTTCGCTCGTTGATACCAGGCTTAAAGCCGAACATCCGTCTCCGAGAAAACAAGGTTCGATATCTCAGTGCTCATATCTCTTTTAACCCACAGGTTCTGACGACCCCTTCCACCCCAACAAGGTTCGAATCTCCGTGCGCGTTCCTCACCGTGACGGCATGTTACCGGTCATCTCAACGCGCCAGCTGTCCAACTTTGAGCTGACCCTCAGCAAAGACGGGACACGGCTCGCCACGCATCGCTGCTCCAACCTCCTCGACTTCACCGAGGTCAGTCACATTAAGCACATACAGTGGAACCCCTCTTTTAAGGCCCCAACAAATCTGAGAAAATCGGGATTTTAAAAAGGGGGGAGTTTTATAATGGGGTTAATTTGACAAAGGTTATGAACAGAAAATCTGAGAAAACAAGGTCTTAATAATGAGGGAGTCTTAAATTGGGGGGTCTTAAAAGGCCTAAAATAGTTCTAAGTAAGCAGCTCACAAAACATACACAAATAAATAATTGTGTACACAATGCCAACACAATTACAAATCATTCACTCTTGACAATCTAGTAGAGCTGGTATCTATAAAATGGTTGCATCATTCCAAAGCTTGTAATGTAAACTCAACCATGACTGCATTGTGTTTTCCAGGTGGAAACAGACTGCTTGTAATGTAAACTCAACCATGACTGCATTGTGTTTTCCAGGTGGAAACAGACTGCTTGTAATGTAAACTCAACCATGACTGCATTGTGTTTTCCAGGTGGAAACAGACTGCTTGTAATGTAAACTCAACCATGACTGCATTGTGTTTTCCAGGTGGAAACAGACTGCTTGTAATGTAAACTCAACCATGACTGCATTGTGTTTTCCAGGTGGAAACAGACTTCTTGTAATGTAAACTCAACCATGACTGCATTGTGTTTTCCAGGTGGAAACAGACTGCTTGTAATGTAAACTCAACCATGACTGCATTGTGTTTTCCAGGTGGAAACAGACTGCTTGTAATGTAAACTCAACCATGACTGCATTGTGTTTTCCAGGTGGAAACAGACTGCTTGTAATGTGAACTCAACCATGACTGCATTGTGTTTTCCAGGTGGAAACAGACTTCTTGTAATGTAAACTCAACCATGACTGCATTGTGTTTTCCAGGTGGAAACAGACTGCTTGTAATGTGAACTCAACCATGACTGCATTGTGTTTTCCAGGTGGAAACAGACTGCTTGTAATGTGAACTCAACCATGACTGCATTGTGTTTTCCAGGTGGAAACAGACTGCTTGTAATGTAAACTCAACCATGACTGCATTGTGTTTTCCAGGTGGAAACAGACTGCTTGTAATGTAAACTCAACCATGACTGCATTGTGTTTTCCAGGTGGAAACAGACTTCTTGTAATGTAAACTCAACCATGACTGCATTGTGTTTTCCAGGTGGAAACAGACTGCTTGTAATGTAAACTCAACCATGACTGCATTGTGTTTTCCAGGTGGAAACAGACTGCTTGTAATGTAAACTCAACCATGACTGCATTGTGTTTTCCAGGTGGAAACAGACTTCGGCTTCTTAACAAATCAAACCAAGAATCCCAACATCATCGGCGAGGTGGAGCCGTACCAGTTTAACCCCGCCCTGCGACCCAACTCCACCCTGCGCTTCTACCGCAACCTTGACCTTGAGTCGTGTCTGTGGGAGTTTGTCGGCTACTACGACATGTCGGAACTCATCACGGATTGCGGCGGAGAAATTAACACTGATGGACAGGTTGGAACTTTTTTCCATCAATCCTATATTTTTGTCTATGTCTCTAACGCACTTTTCAATAGACAATTTTTGGAAACAACTACTTTGAGTTTGTAGGTGTTGTGCAAGAGAAGGTCACTCTCCCACACCCCATACAAACCCCACGGAGTTATTTTCCGAATCCTTTTTTTGTGGCTTGTGGTGCACTAAAGGAGCATGTTCCCTTACACAGAGCCACGAAGAGTAAACTGGTTTTACGGTGCAAGGGAAGTAATCCAGTAAAAGTGCAACCTGCACAGACGTCTCGTGTTGCCTCCCTTAGGTTGATCGTATAGTTACTGGCTTCACCTCAGTCCGCATTTCGTGTATTGATGTATTTCTGTACCGTGATAGCCTTTCATGATGATTGATCGGTGTTCCTCTGAACACTGACCCAGGATATTAATGGCTTTTTTGTACTGTTTTTTTCAAAATCTAAATTAGGATTTTTTTCTTTCTTCAAAAAATACTAGGGGCTCTATAACTATGGTCGATGTGAACGCAGGTTTAGTTTTTGTAAATGTTTAAATGCAGCCACAAAATACAACTACATTGTTGTTCACATTTTATTGTACTGTATTTCTTGTATTTTATTTATTTTCTCTCCATTGAGGTGTTGCATACTTGTCCTTTTTTGCAATTTTCTACAATGGTAAACTACATTTTTTAGCATCAATAAAATAAACTGCACACAAATTATTTCGGCGGTCACATGACACCTAAAACAGAAATCTTTGATCCGAAAAATGGGTCAGATAGCCAAGTGAGACAAGGCCAGTTAACTCACACCTGAAATAAATATCATGACATGGGAATGAATGTTTAGTTGTGGTACAAAAATGGGTGCCATAATTTGTGTGCAGAGCTTAGTACTTACTGTTCTGTAATTCATTTTGTGTTTGTTTCTTTCCCCATGAAACCAGGTGCTGAACCTGAAACAGTCGTACGTAGCGATGCGTGTTCCCCTGTTCGTGTCCTACGTGTTCCACTCCCCCGTTGCTCGCGGCGGCTGGCTGCACTATGACCTCAGGTCAGCGCTACAGCTGACCTTCGTGTATGACACCTCCATCCTCTGGCAGAACGGCATCAGTAGTCCCGAGTCCGAGAACGGTCTGCAGGGTGAGTGTACAGTCTAAGAAACAAAGGGACATAATTAAGCACTTTTAATACAGCGGAACACTGAGAGTGAGTTGGGAAGAAATCATGAAGTTTGAGTTTAGGGTGGCCTTTAAGCCTTTGAAGACCTCAACACATTTGAGTAAATCAGGTCTTAACAACGAGTTTTAGTCTTAAAATGGGGGTAAATTGACAGAGGATTTGAAGAGAAAATGTGAGAAAAGAGGATCTTAAAATGGGGGTCTGGAAAGGGGGGCCCTGATAGCATGCTAACTGGGGGCTCAACTGTATCCCCAACAACAGCAAGTCAGACCTATGAGGAACCAGTATCCTGGCCCCAGAGAGGATCCACAGAACAGAGAATAAGATCGATGCTGAATAAGTCTCGTATGACCCCCTGGGTTCTCGAGACAAGTAACAACAACAACGAACCAACCTGAGAGCATACAAAGCATTGAGATTAACAAACAACTTTCACCCCAGAGAAGTTTGTTAGCATTGACCATGGTGGGCAGTATCCTATGGATCAGTGGAAAGTCGGCCCCACGATTTCATACAGATACCCCATTTTAAGACCTTGCGTTTTGAAGTTTTCACAATCACATTAGTGTCAACAGTTTGACTTAAAGGAACCACAACTGGTTGGTACGGTGTCAGAATAATGTGACTGGGTGAGACATGAAGCCTGTGCTGCGATTTCTGTCTTGTGTGTGGCGCACGTTATATGTCAAAGCAGCACCGCCCTGATATGGCCCTTCGTGGTCGGCTGGGCGTTAAGCAAACAAACAAACAAACAAAAAAAGGAACCACAACATGCATTTATTTCTGTGCGTGTATGAATGTGTTATATATGTAGGTGTGATGTTTGTGCTGCAGGTTACCTGTACCCGACCAGTATGCGCATGCAGGATGACGGTCGCCTGGCTGTCTCCTTCCGCACCGAGGCGCGTTTCAGAGGACAGTTCGTTGGTGCTCATCCTGGTAAGGCAACACAGTCACGTCATCCAACCTTTTGTTTTTATTTGTTTTTCATTATTTATATAACGTCTGAAGCACATCAGTATAGAGTCTTTCTCTTGTTTAAAATCTTGACCTAACAAAAAGAAAAGTAAATAAAGCAATTCCAGTGTGGAAAGTGACCAGTGCGATCACTGCTGAAAGTTAAGTTTCTGACCTGACCCAAGCCAGTAAACAAAATGTTATGCAATCGTTCACAGCAGTATGACAATATCGTTTTCACCACAGGCACAGAAGTGAAGTCGATGGTGATGTCCTCGGACCACCCGGACCTGACTTTCTCCCTGGACCTGGTCCGCAGCGAGCCCTCGTATGAACAGGCCAACCAGGAGTGGACCTTCGTCTCAGACTTCTCCGTGAGTACAAACATGTTCAGTGTACAGTGGTACCCCCCTTTTAAGACCCCCCAATTTAAGACTCCCCCCTCATTTTTAAGACCTAGCTTTTTCAGATTTCGTGTCAATAAACTCTGTAAATTAATGTACCTTCATTTTAAGACTCCCATCTTTTAAGACCTGGTTTTCTCAGATTTCTGAAGGTCTTAACAGGGCCTAGGGGGTTCCACAGTACAGTACAAGGGAAGTGTTAGAATCATGTTGACATCCGACGGGCGCTGTGGCGGGGTGGCAAGACGTCGGCCTCTTAATCGGAAGGTCGAGGGTTCGAATCCCGGCCGCGGCCGCCTGGTGGTTTAAGTGTGGAGATTTTTCCGATCTCCCAGGTCAACTTATGTGCAGACCTGCTAGTGGCTTATCCCCCTTCGTGTGTACACGCAAGCACAAGACCAAGTGCGCACGGAAAAGATCCTGTAATCCATGTCAGAGTTCGGTGGGTTACAGAAACACGAACATACCCAGCATGCTTCCTCCGAAAGCGGCGTATGGCTGCCTTAATGGCGGGGGAAAAACGGTCATACACGTAAAATTCCACTCGTGTAAAAACACGAGTGTACGTGAGAGTTGCAGCCCACGAACGCAGAAGACAGAAAAAGAATGTTGACATCCGTTTGGGGGAGTAGTTGTGTGTGATGACTACTATGGAGAACAACAAGCAAGCAAGAGAAAGGAATTGGCAAAACAAAAGAAACACCACAGTAACCACAGTAACCACATGAGACTATATACTGCACCATGCTTCAGCGTCCCAAAAGTATTGAGTGAGACCATCCTTGATGTTGCTTTGGGTTACAATTTCTTCCATGGGATGCACATTTTTCTTTCAAAAGTACTATACGTTGGGGCCCGGTACCTCAGTTGGTAGAGCACTGGATATGTAATCCTCGGGTCACATGTTCGACTTTATGTACAGTCTCCGAAACGGTTTGCCTGTCCCACCCCTGTGTCACCGCTGTGGCACGTAAAAAACCTTGGTCATTCTGGCAGAAGTGCAGATGGCTGACTACTCTCACGTCACTTGCTGTTAGCTCCTCACTGGGGGGGGGGGGGGGGGGTGCAATCCTAATTTCCCAGCGATGGGGTTATAATAGAATAATTAAGTAATGAAAATGAAAAAAACCACCTCCACTGAACAGTTCGAATCCTGGACAGACGTGGGTCAATTGTATGTGCAATATCAGAGACAGTATGTCTACCAGTGTAGCACGTAAAATACCTTGGCCATTGTGCTATATATATGTGCAAGTGGCTCACAACACCTCAAGCATGCACACGCCTGGGTAAGGCCTAAAAATAAAATAGGTGTGGTTACGGTAACCCGACCTACCCTATTTTTACGGGCCGACCCTATAACTTTTTATTACATTTGTCAAAAAAAACCACAAAAAACAAGAAAACGAGTGCAGAAAACGCAATGAAAGCGAAAGCGCTCGAGTCGCACACTTATTTCCCTGTCAAGTAGGTTTAATTTGTACACATTAGAAAAAAAGTTTTAAAAGAAAAAGTGATTGCCTACCTTCCTATCCTATTTTTTTGGGCTATGTTACAGTAACCACACCTTTTTTGGGGGGGGGGCCTAAGCACTGCAATTCTTGTTGCTGCTAGTTTTCGACTGTGAGGAAGCTATCCGAATTCACAGCGATGGGGTAATAAACTAATACTAGAAAGAAATGAAAAAGAAAAAAAACTCCACTGACTAGTGTGTTTTGATTTTGATTTTCAGGTGCGGGACTACTCCGGCCTGTTCACGGTCAAGCTGGTCCCCTGCACCACATCCCCTGACCAGGAGTACACCCTCCCCATCATCTGTACGCCGCGTGAACCCATCACCTTTGACCTCCCAGTGCGCTTCCAGCAAGTGAGCGACGCAGTGCCAGCCGAGTTCTCGCTCAACACGGACTTCCACCTGATGCGCAAGCGAGAACTGTGGTTGTCGGACGGGTCCATGGGCTTTGGGGAGGAGGGTGATGCTGCTTTCACTGAGAGTGAGTTGGGAAGAAATCATGAAGTTTGAGTTTAGGGTGGCCTTTACGTCTTTAAAGCTGATAATTAAGTAACTATTTGTATCACTTAACTATATCATGACTAACTGGAGCGTTTGTTAGAACAAGGGCACACCATACAGTCCAAGTTCGGCTTTGACTATCAATATCAATCAATCAATATGAGGCTTATATCGCGCGTATTCTGTGGGTACAGTTCTAATCGCAGGGATTTATTTTTTTTTATTTTTTTTTAATGCAATTTATATCGCGCACATTTTCAAGGCGCAGGGATTTATTTATGCCGTGTGAGATGGAATTTGTTTACACAATACATCACGCATTCACATCGGCCAGCAGATCGCAGCCATTTCGGCGCATATCCTACTTTTCACGGCCTATTATTCCAAGTCACACGGGTATTTTGGTGGACATTTTTATCTATGCCTATACAATTTTGCCAGGAAAGACCCTTTTGTCAATCGTGGGATCTTTAACGTGCATACCCCAATGTAGTGTACACGAAGGGACCTCGGTTTTTCGTCTCATCCGAAACACTAGCACTTGAACCCACCACCTAGGTTAGGAAAGGGGGGAGAAAATTGCTAACGACCTGACCCAGGGTCGAACTCGCAACCTCTCGCTTCCGAGCACAAGTGCGTTACCACTCGGCCACCCAGTCCACTAGTCAGGACAATGTCTTCAATGCCCGTGCTACCAAAGTCTCCCACACATTGCAGTCCCTATGAAATGCTGAGCTTTGACATGATCAGTCAGAGTCTGTGTTGTTGGGGAAGAATTAGTAATAAACTGTAATGAGTGTAGACATTCTGATGTTGGTATGTGGGCAAGAAGAGTTCACTTTGACCACATCCATGACCATGCATTGACCACATCCATGACCATGCATTGACCACATCCTGAACACATCATGACTGTTGGCGGGAGTCCTCACAACGTTCCATTGTTTTAAGGGTCACATTGCTTGATGCGTAGTTGTCCAAAAGAAAAATTCCCATGTTCATTCAAGATGAAAATGGTCATTATTGTGTTCCTATCTTATCCTTTTTCTTATCTTATCTGATCGTATCCTATCGTATTATTTAATCTTCCCTTCTCTTGTCAATCTGTGAGAGAAAGTGTATTCCGAATGCATGAGTTTTAAATCTTGTGCCGCACGTGCTTTCCTCCAGACGACAAGCTGTACGGGCGCATCACCGTGGACCCGGTGCAGAACCTCGGCAACTCGTTCGGTCTCAACATCGAGAAGGTGTTCCTGTGTTCCGGCAAGGATGGCTACGTCCCCAAGTACGACCCCGACAGCCGGGAGTTCGGCTGTATCGCTGAGTCGCCCAACCTACAGTACACCTTCAAGATCCTTGTAAGTCTCAGTACACCTTCAAGATCCTTGTAAGTCTCAGTACATTTCTCTCCGTCCTTGTAAGTCTCAGTACATTTCTCTCCGTCCTTGTAAGTCTCAGTACATTTCTCTCCGTCCTTGTAAGTCTCAGTACATTTCTCTCCGTCCTTGTAAGTCTCAGTACATTTCTCTCCGTCCTTGTAAGTCTCAGTACATTTCTCTCCGTCCTTGTAAGTCTCAGTACATTTCTCTCCGAAATACTGTGCATGAAGAACAAGAACACACTCTTTAAATATTGTTTGTTTAAAAAGAAACCCAGAATTGTGCCCTTAGGCCTGTCTCACGAACAGCTTATCATAGGTCATATCTTGAGAAATGCACGCATGCTACATGTTTCTCTTGGACTGTCATCTAGAGTAGCTGGTGTGATCGAGTATTACGCGAGTCCGTGAGGTAGGTATTGATGTGCTGACTGTTGTACATGAAGTCAGTACACATGTGCCGCATACTGAAAGAATGACACCGCTACTAAGTGGCTGATTCGCGATGAATCTGCAACAAGGTTATGGAGGATCATGGCCTGTATTTTTCATTTTCTGTCCAGTCTACCTTTAACACACATTTATTATAGCATTCTCCAACTAACTCTACGGTTTTCTTGTGCTTCCTTGATTTGCTCTTATTCACACACACACACACACACACACACACACACACACACACACACACACACACACACACACACACACACACACACACACACACTTACCACACTTACTCTGTCTCCGTCTGTCTTTCTCATAACTCATAACTCATAACTCATAACATTTTATTGATCCAACAAAGGAAATTAAATTGGTCATCAGCACATATAGGTCATTAATTAATAATCAGCTCTCTGTCACTCACTCATTAAAGAAAATGTTACTCTCTTGCTTGTTATGACTTAGACCAAACCACCCGTGTTGTCACTTAGACCAAACCACCCGTGTTGTCTTTCAGGACAAGGGAGCCCCATTCACAGAGATAGAGAACTTCCAGGACATTCCCTTCAGCGCCCTGCTGGCCAGTGATGACCCCAGTGCCCTTGACCTTGTCAGACAGGCCGGGGCTGACGGCTTCTCCTTGGACTGCAAGCCGCTCTTCCAGGTAAGACCACACAATAGACCATCCTTATATCTTAAGCCCTTGCGGCGGACTCATTGCAAGAGCTGCGAAGAATCAATGTACTCAGCATTTGCGACAGTATTAGCATAACAAGAAGTATGTGAATAGAACACACATTTGTTAGCTACAGATCTGGACATACAACATAACAGAAACACTTGCAATGGGATGATGATGAATATGATGAATGTGATGAATTTAGCGGAGAGACCTGATTATGTTACAGACT
The DNA here is from genome assembly GCF_037325665.1 of Littorina saxatilis. Lineage (NCBI taxonomy): Eukaryota > Metazoa > Mollusca > Gastropoda > Littorinimorpha > Littorinidae > Littorina > Littorina saxatilis. The sequence goes on along the minus strand of NC_090250.1, from coordinate 53,021,432 downwards.
GTAACGGCATACTTAAGAGACTTGAACAAAACACAACGTGACGACAAATGTTACTACTTGCAGGTGGACGCGGGCCGTCAGTGGTTCCTGCACGCCATCTACACGGTGCGCTCAGCGCGCAACGCAGGGCGCGGCATCGGTAAGCGCAGCGTGGACACGCCCACCCTGCACCACGCGGTCATCAACCCCTACAGCCAGCTGGCCAATCAGGACACCGCCCTGGCTGTCAGGGTCAAGCGCGAGGAGGCGGACGTGGAGGGGGTGGGGAAGAAGGGCAAGGGCACCAACATGGCGCGCGTCCAGCTGGAACTGGCCGTGCGGGATGGTGACGTCAGCATCGGCACCAACGTCATCACCACCACCGACATCCCCCTCATCCCCATCGTCATCTCCATCGTCGTCATCATCATCATCTGCATCCTGCTCATCATTTTCTTCGTGCGACGCAAGAAGAAGAGGCACACACCTCCCCCTTCCCCTAACCAGACGATCACCGTGGTTGCCAATGGACAGAGCAAAGTTCACTCCGCACATGCCTATAATAACGACAACACAGAAGTCTAGCCCACAGTACATGTTGCATCATGATGTATGTCAAAGTGGTGGAAATGTGTCAGCGCATTATCAGAGCCGGAAGTGAGAGAATATTCATGCAGGGCATGTAAGTGTTATATTACACTGAATCTGTAATGAGCAGTTGATCTGAAATAAAGTCAGTTTTGCTTTGTTTCTTCCCGTTGATTTACTGGGGATCGTGTGATTGAAAAAGTAGCATGTTATGACATATGAATAGAGGGGGAGAGCAAGATCGGTCATCTTCCACTGAACTGTATGTTGCTGACACTGAAGTCCTGTTAACACTGATGGATGCATGCGGGCAAGCCGCAGCTTTGAAAGGATCAAAATTTTAAGTCAGACAACATTCTTTGCATCTTACGCTAAAAGTAATGCAGAGATAAAATAGGCCATCCTTGTTGGTCTATTTCCCCATTTGACTAGTGACGATTGCTCATTTCTGATTCAGTCTTGTTTAACACTTTCACAAATTTGTGGTGTCACCCCTGACATGTAAGTCACAGATTGTTGGTGGGTGTTTTTTTGTGTGTGTTTTGTTTGTTTGTTGTTGTATGGGAAAGGCTTATTACTGAATGTAAGCACCCCTGAGGCAGTCCCTCTTCATCTTCAGTGCTGAACACTCTACTGCAGGAATAACATTTTTATATCTGAACACTCAGCATTTTAGATTCAACAGAGTAGCAGGGCTTACACAGAGAAGTTACATTTTTTCTGCGTGTAATGTTGGGTTTTTTTTACTGAAGAGGGATGTGATAAAACCCTGTTGCTTACATTTATTAATACGCCTTGGAATGATTTCTAGCTAGCCACTTTTACCAAACAAGGCTGGCTTATATCTGTGATCAGCAGAGAATGGGAGAGGGTTTGAAGTATCCCAAGGTTGAATGGTATTATCACAAATCTAGTTTGACTGAGTTTTTCAGCTTGTATTCTTGGCTGGACTATGGTATGATTTGCTCATAACTTTTTTTCCGATTTCAGTATCTTTTGTCAATGTTTTACTTGAGAGATGGTGTATGTACTGAAAGATCTTCCAAATTCAGTCCCAGTTGGGTTTTTTTTCTGTTTTTTTTAACCCCGTAAAAATCATAAATGAAACTATAAAAGGGTCTATGCTGCTGATAGCAAACATTGGACAATAAGCCTCACATTTTCAACAGTGTTTTGTGTGTTTTGTGTACTGAATGTAGCAAGTACTTTCTATGTAATCATTAGTTAGATGATGTAGAAACTGTTTGCTGCCTATGTCATGATTATAGTTACAGATTTTGAAGTTATAGATATAAACTTATTAATGTGGACTCCCAGAAACAGCATGGGCTATAATGAACATCCTGAAACCGACCTTCAGAGGGAGACTTTCATTTCATTATGTTTGGGTCACGTACACATTTTCCTTGTGAAAGCTACTAGGCTAAAGTATATTGTTTTTCATATTGGTCAAATTTGTTATTTACTGATATCAGAAGTAAACGTGACAGAATGATGCAAGATGAAACCTCTTTGCACGTGAAACTGTTTAAAATATTGCCAAGTCACCCAGCATTATCATCACTGTCGCAGTTTTTACTGTCAAAGATGGATGAGAAAAATACTCAGGCTGACCAAAGTTAATTCCATCTTTTAACTGCATGGCCTTCAGAATGAGATTTTTAATGACACCTCAAAATGTATGCATCCAATTAGAAAATGCATTAGTATTACCTCCAAGTATACATTCTGTATGGATATTTGACATTGCTCTCAGCATTGTGGAGTGACTGTGGTAGCAAAGGGGAGATGATTTTCCACTCATGTTCACCTGCTGAACAACACCTGTCCAAGCTGACTCAATAAATGCAGAAATGCCTGCAGCAAATACTCAAGTGTATTATATTGTATTATCTGTTCTTTAATTTCTAAATGTTATTATGCCGGTTCGAAGATGATAATAATTGTGTGTTTTTGTTTAACTTTCATTATTTGTATTCCTTTATTTGGTTTTTCACATTTATTTATTTATATTTATTCATTTATTTATTCATTTTTTGAATATTTGTTGTAATTTATATTTTTTTTATATTCATTTATGTACTTATGAATTTTTTCCCAGAGACTCAAATTGTTTACTTACAAAACAGTGGATTGGAGTTTTATGTATGTTCGTTTGGGAATATCATCCTATAAAAGCAAAATACGAGTAATGATACCTTCTTTGCTCTCGGTACTCATGTTCAGCTTAGAGTATTGCTTGTTTGTATGTGAGTGTACATGGGTTCAAAGGTAAAGCTGATATTTATTTCAGGTGTGAGTTATACCTGTCCTTGTATCGCACTACCCTGCATGATCTTATGCCAAAGATGCTTTTTGTGATCAATTCAATTAGCACAGATGATTACTAACAACACTAATATTTAATTTGATATTTAAACCCTCAGCTTTTCTTCAGTTTTGTATTCCCAGTTTGTGTAAGGTAAATATGACAATCATTTATTCATGTACTGAGTTTGCTCTGTCAACTTATGTGTGTTTTTTCTTTCTGTTTTTACTGTTGCACAGTTTATGATGCATGAAATATCATTTAGTGCCTACCACAGCAGAATATTTCAGACTCTTAAACTGAGCTTGAGCTTACCTTTATTGTCTCTTTTTAACATACAGGATTATAGAAAGTTTGGTTTCATTCATTCCATCGCTTCGCGCTCTGCTGTGATCTCAATGTTAAGTTGTTTTGTGGCCGTTTGTTTTGTAGCCTTTATTTTGTTGTGCGTTAAAGGTTCACTCCCTGTGGTGTAAGTAGTCATGGTTAACACTACGCGTCTCTTCAGGCTTTTACATAGGCAAGAGCATCCTTCAGTTATATACGCACAGCAAGCATCCACAGCCAACCGGCTTCCTTTGCAGAGAGGTCATTTTTTGTTGAATTAATTTTGGGAGTGACACCTATGTCAAGACTCAATCTTAATTCAACAACAACAATAATACAAATTAAAAAAATTAAAACAAGATAGCAGTGACAATGTTCTCACCAGAAACATGGGCAATAAATCACCAATAAGAACCGGTTTCCACCCAGGGTCTTCATCAGCTAAAAAAAACCAATAAATGATTCATATATAAAAATTGTTTTTAAAACAAATCTAAATGGAATGCAGTAACGGTTCTGATTTTTGGTATGTGTCCATGTGAACAGATGCTGGAATTCCATGTGAACAGATGCTGGAATTCCATGTGAACAGATGCTGGAATTCCATGTGAACAGATGCTGGAATTCCATGTGAACAGATGCTGGAATTCCATGTGAACAGATGCTGGAATTCCATGTGAACAGATGCTGGAATTCCATGTGAACAGATGCTGGAATTCCATGTGAAGGCCTGGACAGTTGCGAGGCCATGAAGATGATCGTGAACATTGGAGGGACGGTAGCTTTAACGGTTCAGCACATCTCTTTTGTTTACTTGGTCAGTGTTGTCATTTAGTGTGTTCTAGCAGACAGTAATTCATGAGAATTATTACACAGATTTTCGAGAAGTGAACATGAAATGCCTGTGTTCCCTTTTCCATCACATCTGTGCGGAATGTTCAGCTTACATTGATTGCCTTTTCGAGGGAGGAGATGATGAAAATATGATGATATTTGGTAGTATAATCACCAATTCTGTATGTTTTACTTAAAGCAATTAACATTTGTTTAATTATTAATACATGTGTGTGCCTGCCATTGCAGTAGAACTGATTTCTGAAACTAACTGTTTGTGTAGGTGTTATACCTATGTGTTGTTGTTTATTGTATGAGTGTGTATAATAGTAAATCAATTTGTAAAGACATGTATGTGTGTTTGCAATGTGTCCTGTACATGATAGATGAAGATGTGTATGACATCACTACAGTTGTTTTAAAGAATGACGTGACTATTAATTGTCACCCACAGTTATCATTTATTTCTAGTTCACTATCTTCCGTTAAGGCTTGGGGGGAAAACCTCATCATTAGGTCTCTTTCTTTCAAAACATTTTGGACACCAAATGGATTTTGGTGCTGTGAAGATTGAGTTTCATTATTTTTTTTCTTATATCAAGATGTTCTTCTCTAGAAATCTAGTAGATTTCAATGTAACTTTTTTTTTCTTTTTACCTGTAAATATTTATTATGATTATATGAAGACACATTCCCAACAAACAAACAAAATCGGTGTTCCACTCTGTGAAAAGATCATGAGTGGGTGAGTGTCTGGTGAGTGTAGTAATCGATTCATGAAAAAATCGTAACTTTTTATATCTGTTGCTTTTATTCATTGATGAGTTAATAACTATAGTTTATATTCTTTTCTCTTATTTAATAACTGTTTTATGGGGTTTTTTGGGTGAAGAAGGTGTTCCATGATTATTTTCTTCATCTTTCGTGGGGACACTATGCAAAACTGTACTCTTTTTGTGTTCAGCAATATCATGTTTAAAAGACATTGTTACATTGTTAAACTCTTTGCCTTTCTCTCACAGGATTACATACTTTGTTTTCCTATGCATATTTTCTTGCATATATACAGTTTTTAGCATAATTTAACATTGGCTAATGCACTTTTACACACGTTTTAATCTGTATTAATAGTTAACGTTTCCAATTCTTTGTTCAAGTATGTGCCTTTGTCTGTAGACTAAAGAAATGGTTTGGGTCTCACGACCTTTGTTCCTTTGGCTACCATAGCCACTATGTCTGCATAAGTTCATAGTCATTTTGGACAGGATTAGTGTTAGTTTGCTTTCTTGTTCAATTTAAGAGTTGAAATTCTAAATAGTGTTGGGGAAAAACCCAAATAATCATTTGAAAAGTTTGAGAGAAAAACCAGCAAAACAATAAAGCAGATTTCCGTCAGACTTTGTTTGTTTTTTGCAAAACATTGAATAGGTTTGGAGGACAAGTTGGGGTTTGCACTTCTTCTAAGTGTCTTCATTGATCATAGATACAGACATGGAACAGATTTGTTACAAAAACAATGACTGATCTTGTTGTGTTCCTAGGCTATCATATTTGGATTTTCTTGTCTGTAACTAATGCCATACAATAGTCACATGTGCGAAAAGAAATAGTCATGTTGAAAAATTTCTAATAAAATGTGCTATTCTCTGAGTCTGTGTGCGTGTTCTAAGGGTGACTGAATATCACAACTCTTTCTGCCGTTTGCGCCTCTCTCTCAGTCTGTGTGTGTACGTCTGTGTCTCTGTTTCTGTCTGTCTCTCTGTCTGTGTCTCTGTCTGTGTGTGTGTGTGTGTGTGTGTGTGTGTGTGTGTCTCTCTCTCTCTCTCTCTCTCTCTCTCTCTCTCTCTCTCTATTTGTCTGTTTGTCTCTGTCTCTGTCTCTCTTTCTCTCTTTCTCTCTCTCTCTCTCTCTCTCTTTCTCTCTCTCTCTCTCTCTCTCTCTCTCTCTCTCTCTCTCTCTCTCTCAATACAATACAATACAATACAATACAATACAATAATCTTTATTCATCTCTAAAAGAGAAATTACAAGCTTGACTGTGTGTCTGTAAAATCAATCAATTAATCAATCAATCAACCATGCATGTAGTAACATTCACATCGCATATTCACATCATATCGTTACACGCAAACATTGTACCCACACACTTACTAAAATAAGCCTACAAATAGAAGCAATGCATTGCCTGTTTAAAAATTATATCACATTATCACCTTATCACACTTTAACCACAATATCTTCTCACATTTGTGTGACCAGACAAAAATCTAACTACTGGTACCTATGAGCTGCCGAAGATCCGGAATCAAACTTCTACCTTCGAGCTCATGGGGATCCAGTTTTCTTTGCGTAGTATTTTAGTTAGCGTCCCTTTTGTTTTCTTAATGCAACCTCTTTCCTGAAATTAGTAAATCGAGTGTTGCTCTAAAACTATATTTCTGTCCCTTTATTCCGACAGCTAAATAGTTTCAGTCAGAAATCTAAATAAATATAACTTTCTTCTCCGGTCTAGTTTCTTGTCACCTACTTTCTCCTCATGTTTAGTATTCGTACAATTTATCCTTGCGCCTTCCGAGTGGCTTTCGCGCGGAGAGGGAGAGCGAAGCAAGAGTGTGCAAGATCTTTGTCCCAAGGTATGTAATATGATGCATTGTTATTTCATTATTGACGATGTATGCTCATGTGAGGGTTTTCTTCATGGTTTGTCGGTTAGAGCCATTTGAAGTGAAGTCAGGCAGTAAACATGTGCTTTTTCGACCGGCCTATGAAAATGTATACTGTAAACGGAATCAGCAATTAGCATTGATTTTTTGATGCTTTGGTTATTCCGATATGAGATAAGTGCGTAAATCAGCGGGAAACAGTTTCAGATGATTTTTAAGACTTTTCCCAAGCTAGGCATAGTGATCAAGTACAACCCCTCTTTCCCTTCTTCTTCCCCACTTTAGCTATTTTTTTGACGTATTTTTAGATTGTGACGTCAATAGATCTCGTGTAACCTGTGATGTCATAAAAAGGATTTCCATGCACAGACCCATGACGTCACCGGAAATGGTGTATTAGTTTACTCATAGAGTAGTGATGTCGTAGAAATGTGTGTAGTTGGGGAAACCCCTTTTTCAATATGTAAACAGTTCTGTTTGATTTCTGAATGTCAGCAATCAAAGCTTAGATTCTTTTCATGAGACTTTATAACATTGTTAGTCAAATTGTAAATTCGTTTTTGGAACATTATGAAATATTTCCATTGAACATTTGCACTTATACAGACACTCAGCCAGATCACATTCAAGCAATTGTAAAACACAGGCATTCCAACTCAAGGTTGTTTTATAATTTTATTTGAACTTGATTCTTGTATAATTTTATTAGAACAAATACTTACTAGTGTTTCTTGTATGTTTTCAGGCCCTTCAAACTTCTAGCTTCTAGCTTCTAGCTTGTATGTTTACAAGTTTACCGGAGGTTATGTCAAGTTAAATATGGAATAAAGAGCAAGAGAAATGGCAACGTCTTAGAGACTTCTTTGTCGTCTTTATTTTCCTCCTCCTCCTTCCACCCTTCTACAAGTGGCGTCGCCGACAACAGGATGGACACAGGGCCTTGTGGACGCGGGAACGACCTCAACAACTTCGAGGGCAGGATGGGCGCAGTAACACCGCGCAGGACAACAACATCCTGAACGACTTCAACAACTTTGAGGGCAGGATGGGCGCAGTAACACCGCGCAGGACAACAACATCCTGAACGACTTCAACAACTTCGAGGGCAGGATGGGCGCAGTAACACCGCGCAGGACAACAACATCCTGAACGACCTCAGCAACTTCGAGGGCAGGATGGGCGCAGTAACACCGCGCAGGACAACAACATCCTGAACGACCTCAGCAACTTCGAGGGCAGGATGGGCGCAGTAACACCGCGCAGGACAACAACTACATCCTGAACGAGATCATGGCAGACGAAGCCGCGGAAGCCGTTGCGGCACTGCAACGAGAGGTTGCGGAACTTAAGAAGCAGCAAACCAAGCTGATTATCCTACCATCCGAACAGAGAGAAGTAAAAAAATTTTACGGACAAAACTTTGATAAATTTCAACAAGATATCGCGAGATTGCTGTCTGAAAGAAGCTTGGAAGAAGACGAACAGTATGATTTTATCATAAGACACGTGTCACAAGACGTGAGAGATGAGGTAGCCTGTAGGAATCCTGATAGAACGGCTGAAGCATTACTTCAAACACTACAAGATGCATTCGGAGAAAAAGACAATGTTAGCGACTTGCTAGAAAAGTTCTACTTAGTAAAACAGGTAGAGGGTGAAAGTATAACATCATTCTCACATCGTCTGAACAGTGCTTTCATGAAGTTGCAACAGAAACTGAAAGATGAGAAGCAGACAGCCATGGCTGCGGATGTATTGAGAGACAGGTTTGTCGGTGTGCTGACGAACAACTTCTTGCGCAAGCAGTTGCGCGAGGAGATTGAGAGGAAAAAAGGCGTCACGTTCCTCGCTCTACGAGACCAAGCAGTAAGATGGGCAGAAGAAGACTCTAGCAGTACGTCCGCTAGCAGCCAGAAAGTTTCCACCAACTTGGAGCTGGAAGCGAAGGTGACCAAGGTGTTGGACCTTCAACAACAGGTGCTGTCGGGACTGCAGAAGCTGACCACCCGAGTCGACCGGTTGGAGAGGAATCGGCGTCCTGACGACCGTGAAGGCGGCCAGCGCGACCCCGGCCAGAAGTTACCTTTCTCCAAGGATGGGCGGCCGTACTGTCTGGAGTGTGGGGTTCTGGGCCATATTCGGCGGTCATGCCCACAGTTAAACGGAGGGCCTCCACGGCGCAACTAAGGAGTCGGCACGTGGAGGATGATGAACTGAGCCGTGACTCCTTTCTCACCAGAGCTGTGGGGAAGAGCCCTAGAACGGTGGTAGACATTGGCGGCCACAAGATTCCTGCGTTGATTGACACGGGTTCCCAAGTTAGTTTAGTTAGCGAACGCGTGTTTGCTAAATTTTCACGCAACGTGAGATCAGTGCCATTAACCATGAAAGTAACAGCGGCAAATGGGTCAGAAATCCCATATGATGGTTATTTCGAATCTGATGTGATTGTGTGGGGACAGTTGGTCCGGAAAAAAGTTTTTCTTGTGGGAAAGGAGTCGGCCAGCAGTCAGTCTAGCGAAGACGTTATTATAGGCATGAACATTTTGAGCGAGTTGAAAGAATTCGAGTCGTGCCCAGAGCTGCTAGGGACAGCTAAAGTAGCCGGTAGAGACTCTGTTTTGATCCCTTCTGGATCCGCCGTCCGTGTACGTGTGGGTGGGTTGCGTGAGACTGACCTCCGGCCGTCTCAGGTTTTGATTGAGCCCCTACCCATTTCTCCCCATGGCTTGATTATACTGCCGACTGCGAGTGAAGTGCGTGGGAGAGATGTGTGGGTGCAAGTGGTGAATGTGAACGTAGAAGACATAATTTTGAAACCAAAGACAAGAATAGGCACTTTCCACTTTGTTTGCGGTGAAGCGCCTCGAAGCTCAGTGGAGCTTGAAGTGAAATGTGACAGGGTGGTAGTGAACGCAGCAGAGGAACATTGTAGCATCCCTTTTGATTTGTCGGAATGTGATGTTGCCCCCTCAGATAAGAAGAAGTTAGAAACGCTTCTTTCCAAGTTCCCCGACCTGTATTACACCCCTGAAACCGGCCTCGGTTACACAGAGGTGAGCAAACACCGTATCCATGTGACAGATGATGTCCCAGTCACTTCCCCTTTCAGGAGAATTCCCCCGAATGAAATTCAAGAGGTCAAGAAACATATTGAGAGTTTATTGGACCAAAACATCATCACCAAAAGCACTAGCCCTTACGCGTCGCCCATCGTGATAGTGCGAAAGAAAAACGGAGACATCAGAATGTGCATAGATTACAGGAAATTGAACGCCAAAACTATCCCTGATGCTTTTTCCCTTCCCAGAATAGATGATTCACTGGACGCTTTGGGCAAGGCAAAGCTTTTCACCACTTTGGACTTGGCGTCTGGGTACCATCAAGTCGCCATGGACGAAAGAGACCGGCAGAAGACCGCATTCACCACACCCTTCGGGTTGTACGAATATCTGAGAATGCCAATGGGTTTAATTAACTCAGGAGCCACGTTCCAAAGAATGATGTCTTCCACCATGTCCGATTTGGCGTTCAAGATTCTTCTGGTGTACCTGGACGACCTGTTAATCTACAGCAGCAACTTCGAAGAGCACCTCGAGAGACTAGAGATTGTCCTCTCAAGATTGCAGCAAGTCGGGCTGAAAGTCAACCCCAAGAAATGCACATTTGCTCAGAAGTCGGTAGAGTACCTTGGTCACACCGTCTCTGCAGACGGCATCGCAGCGTCCAAAGAGAAAACGAGGGCTGTATCGTCGTGGAAAGTGCCGACCACGCTGCGAGAACTGAGGGCGTTTCTTGGCTTCGCCAGTTATTATCGACGCTTCGTGAGAAATTTCGCCAAGATTGCAGCCCCACTCAACAACCTCGTTTCGTTGGCGTATCAGACGCAGGGACCAAAGAAACGACAAAGCAAGAACGTCGACATCGCCTCAAATTGGACTCCTGACTGTCAAAAAGCGTTCGACACCCTGAAGGCCGCTTTGATTTCACCACCGGTGTTGGGCTATGCATCTTTTGACCGCCCCTTCATCCTTGAAACAGACGCCTGCAGCCAAGGCATAGGCGCCGTTTTGAGCCAAGACCAACCAGAAGGTCGCCGAGTCATCGCATATGCCAGTCGTACGTTACGACAGGGAGAACGGAACACGAGTAACTACAGCAGCCTGAAGCTAGAGTTACTTGCCCTGAAGTGGGCGATATGCGAAAAGTTCAGACATTACCTGATGGGATCAACTGTACTGGCGTACACGGACAACAATCCACTCAGTCATTTGAAGACGGCCAAGTTGGGGGCGATCGAACAAAGGTGGGCAGCAGAGTTGGCGTGTTTCGATTTCACGATCAAGTTCCGCTCGGGAAGGGAAAACATTAACGCCGACGCGTTAAGTCGATTCCCCACCCCCGACACCAAATCGGACAGTGAAGACGACGAACTGATCGCGGTTTCGTGCAGTCAGCAAACGAGGGATCCTGAAATAGAAGTGGTTGTTCATCGAGCATCGGTTGAAGAGCTTAACGCAATCAGCCGCCTCGGAGAGGAACAATTCGACATCACCGGTCCTAAGAACCCCCTGAAAGTGCAAGAGGACACCTACCCCGACCTCCTAGCGACCTGCTTCCCCTCGCTCGGAAAAGCAAGACTTGCCGAGGCTACACTTTCGGACTCCTCCCTCATGTCTCTCGCCCCTTTCATCCGAAAGAAGAACAGACCCTCGTTGAAAGAAGCCGTGACCCTGGGAAGTGGAGCAAAGCCGTATCTCCGTCATCTTGCCAAAATGAGGATAGAAGACAACGTGATTTACAAAGATGCTATAGACCCCGTGCACGGCACGATTTCACAGATCGTTGTGCCAGAAAGTCTGCGGCCTATGATGCTGGACCTTGTCCATCAGCAAGCTGGTCACCAGGGCCCAGACCGAGCCCTCCAACTGCTACGCCGTCGTGTATTCTGGCCGAACATGCACCTTGATGCAGACGAGTGGTGCAGACGTTGCCAGAGATGTCAAGTAGCAAAGAAACCAGGCACGACGCCTAGAACACCTATGGGACACCTCCTGGCGACCAAGCCGCTCGAAGTGGTTTCCATTGACTTCACGGTGTTGGAACCGTCCAGTGATGGGAAAGAAAACGTTTTAGTCATCACCGACGTGTTCACTAAATTCGCCATCACAGTCGTCACCAAGGACCAGACGGCAGCCACAGTGGCAAAGGCATTGATCACACACTGGTTCGCGCACTATGCAATTCCCCAGCGCATCCACTCCGATCGCGGCCGGAACTTCGAGTCGTCCATCATGCAGGAGCTCTGTGCACACTACGGCATCATGAAATCTCGCACTACAGCTTACCATCCAGCCGGGAACGGCCAGTGCGAGAGATTTAATCGCACCATGCACGGTTTGCTGCGAACTCTGGAATCAGAACAGAAGAAGAAATGGCCCGCCTACCTCCCGGAACTTTGCCACGTGTACAACTGTACCCCCCATGCCACTACCGGTTTCTCCCCATTTTACTTGATGTTCGGTAGAGACCCCAGAATGCCTTTAGACCTGTTTTTGGGAGAGAAACAAGAAGCTTGGCAAGCCGTGATGCCGAACGAGTGGTTGGGAAACCACCTCGACAGATTGAAGTGGGCGCATGATGCAGCTGCAAAGCGGTCGGGTGCCAAGGCAGACAAACGGAAGGAACGCTACGACCGTGGACTGGCGAGTTCGGACCTGCGACCGGGCGATTTTGTGTTGCTACGACGGCGTTACTCTGGGCGCAGCAAGATCCAAGACCAGTGGGGAGAACGAGTGTTCATTGTAGTCGAGGCGCCAACGGCAAGTGGCGGTCCCCATGTAGTCAAACCGCAAGATGGAGCTGGCCAAGCGTTCACAGTCACACGTTCAGAACTCCGACCGTACTTTCCCCCCCTGTTTCTCCAACCCATGGGCACCCCCGAGCCAGCAGTGCCAGAGTCCGAACCAGTTCAGAAAGAGTCGGATGTGTATGTAGAATGGACGGTGACCCTTCCCCCTCTCAGACCATCCAGGATTCCAATCCCTGCAGTACCCGTGGTCGCACCGGTACTCCCTCCCCCGGCCCCACCAACAAGATTCCCAGCCTCAGGGCCCAAAATCCCACGTGGTCGTCCACGTGCATGTCAGCCCCCTCCCCCTGACCCAGAGAGACGGTCCCACAGAGAGACTAAGGGTAAACCCCCTGTCAGATTTCAGCAGCTGTAGTCATTTGTGACAATGACATTCAGTATTCTGTAGTCACAAAAACTGTTCTTGTGTGTGTGGATGGATGCCTATAGATACAGGATCTATCATGTGCAATGATGATAAAGACAATAAACTTAGTTATTCAACTTAACAGGTTGCTTTGTCAGTATTAGGGTTAACAGTCAGCTAAACATAGCTAGTGTTACTCGCCTAAATATGAGACTTAGGTACAAGTGTACTGTACTTCAACGGGAAATGGTGTAGCTTTGTATTAGGCTTTCTGATCATTCGGTTTAAAAACCTGGTTTCAGTCAGTTTTGCACTAAGTGGATATACAAGCTAGTGTTTGTTTTTGTCACCTATATGTAGTCGCTAGACTGAACTGATGACTCAGACTCCTCACACATTTGTTATGAAGAATATATGCTGCACAGGTTTTTTTGCTTTTGAAATTAAAATGTATGTTTGTATGATATTGCATTTGAGGAACATCTCCAGCCTTACATGTCTTGTTTTTTTATAATTGTTTTTTTTCGCCTCTGCTCCTAACAGAGCAGGGGAGGTAATTTCATTTTTTATGAGACCCTGGTTTTCATTTGAGCTGGGGAGCATAATGTAAATGCGTTGAAGTTTTTGTTTGTGAGAATAATTCTTGTAAGTATGTTTCAAAAGGACGTTTTGAGGTGGTCCTTCTAGTAAAGTTTTCGGATTTGTTGTACTGGCATCGGTGAAATACTGATGATTTGGTTTTTCTGTTTTGACGATTTCGAGTCAGTTGGCTTAAATGCACTGGTTTATTCTTGTCAGGTTTAAAAACCAACAGATTACCTTTAATCTTTAACGATTGGAAGATTAGCTAGTTGATTTTGTTGGGTGTAAATATTATAGCTGCGTACTGATTTTCTCATGACTGGAGACCTGAGGTGTTCAGGTATATCCGTTTGAGTAGACATGTGTATGTAGCGACAATAGACATTGATTTGTCTGTAACGATAATCCAACTTTGTTTAGCTTTAACGCTCTTCGCCATTTTTATCCGATTGTCGTTGCCTAAAATTGTGTCATGCGGAGTCTGGAGAGTTCAGTTGACGTTACATTTTCAACATGTCTGTATAGAAATTGTAAACATGTTTGCCGGTGGTTTTTAGTTATGGTTTTACTTGGAGACCGTTTTCAGGAAATCGTTAGTGTATTTTATCCGCTGGTTTTTGGGTGCGGAAAATAGATTTTTGCTGTTGTAGTTTTTGGTTGTATTCATGGGGACCATGAATATCGAGCAGGGGAGATTTATGTGACCAGACAAAAATCTAACTACTGGTACCTATGAGCTGCCGAAGATCCGGAATCAAACTTCTACCTTCGAGCTCATGGGGATCCAGTTTTCTTTGCGTAGTATTTTAGTTAGCGTCCCTTTTGTTTTCTTAATGCAACCTCTTTCCTGAAATTAGTAAATCGAGTGTTGCTCTAAAACTATATTTCTGTCCCTTTATTCCGACAGCTAAATAGTTTCAGTCAGAAATCTAAATAAATATAACTTTCTTCTCCGGTCTAGTTTCTTGTCACCTACTTTCTCCTCATGTTTAGTATTCGTACAATTTATCCTTGCGCCTTCCGAGTGGCTTTCGCGCGGAGAGGGAGAGCGAAGCAAGAGTGTGCAAGATCTTTGTCCCAAGGTATGTAATATGATGCATTGTTATTTCATTATTGACGATGTATGCTCATGTGAGGGTTTTCTTCATGGTTTGTCGGTTAGAGCCATTTGAAGTGAAGTCAGGCAGTAAACATGTGCTTTTTCGACCGGCCTATGAAAATGTATACTGTAAACGGAATCAGCAATTAGCATTGATTTTTTGATGCTTTGGTTATTCCGATATGAGATAAGTGCGTAAATCAGCGGGAAACAGTTTCAGATGATTTTTAAGACTTTTCCCAAGCTAGGCATAGTGATCAAGTACAACCCCTCTTTCCCTTCTTCTTCCCCACTTTAGCTATTTTTTTGACGTATTTTTAGATTGTGACGTCAATAGATCTCGTGTAACCTGTGATGTCATAAAAAGGATTTCCATGCACAGACCCATGACGTCACCGGAAATGGTGTATTAGTTTACTCATAGAGTAGTGATGTCGTAGAAATGTGTGTAGTTGGGGAAACCCCTTTTTCAATATGTAAACAGTTCTGTTTGATTTCTGAATGTCAGCAATCAAAGCTTAGATTCTTTTCATGAGACTTTATAACATTGTTAGTCAAATTGTAAATTCGTTTTTGGAACATTATGAAATATTTCCATTGAACATTTGCACTTATACAGACACTCAGCCAGATCACATTCAAGCAATTGTAAAACACAGGCATTCCAACTCAAGGTTGTTTTATAATTTTATTTGAACTTGATTCTTGTATAATTTTATTAGAACAAATACTTACTAGTGTTTCTTGTATGTTTTCAGGCCCTTCAAACTTCTAGCTTCTAGCTTCTAGCTTGTATGTTTACAAGTTTACCGGAGGTTATGTCAAGTTAAATATGGAATAAAGAGCAAGAGAAATGGCAACGTCTTAGAGACTTCTTTGTCGTCTTTATTTTCCTCCTCCTCCTTCCACCCTTCTACATTTGTATCCTATAAGTCAATATAACTAACAACAGAGAAAAACAACCGATAAAAGGATGTAAAGATTATGCTCTCTCTCTCTCTCTCTCTCTCTCTCTCTCTCTCTCTCTCTCTCTCTCTCTCTCTCTCTCTCTCTCTCTCTCTCTCTCTCTCTCTCTCTCTCTCTCTCTCTCTCTCTGTATATGTATGTGTCTGTGTGCTTGTGTTGACTACATTTTCTACAGATACCGTTACATGGTGTTCACATAGAAAAAACAACAACAGACATTCACCCTTTTCCCCCAACACCATATTTCTCGTGATTCCCATATAAAGTAAAGAAGAAATTATGCCCTTTTGAGGATGTTATTCCGGATGACATGTATTATTATCCTGCTTTAACCAGAAGAAAACTTCTGAATCCTTTGTAGACTTGTAGTCACATTCTGACATGTGCTAAACAGAAAACTTCTTAGGCTCCAAGCCAGCTAGGCCTACCGTGCACCCCCCTCAGGATCCATCTTCATTAGGCTAGAGATATTTATTGGGGTCTACTGAACACGTTTTAACAAGTTCGCCACGAAAAAACTCATTCCCACTACTACTTATGCCCCTTTGTTTAAGGGTACCCCCTCGAACGCTAAATTTATCTGTGCAATCACAACAATGCACAGCTGCAATGAATGAACAGAGAACCACTTTTTTGAAATCAAAACAGTTAAATTGATCATTAATCTTGTAAAAAATACCTATTACAGTGTTCAATGTTTGATAGGTTGGCTGTAGTGATGCTTGATAGGCGCGAACCGTCATTTTCATAGTGCGCAAAGCTTGTCAACTTTGATGAGTAAAAGGTTTCAACAAATTTGGGTTTTCTGTTTCATTTTTTAGAAACTACAATGCCTTTGGATAATTTCAAGCCCCATTTGGAATTCCTGAGAGGATTTGTTGCGACACCAGATGAGATATTTCTCCCCTACCCCCTAAACGTGAAATTTTAGGAAAATGTCAAAAAACATTTTTCATCAAATATTCATGATAACTTCTCACTGTTTTCCAATCAAATAACAAAAGTAATCACATTGGCGACCAAAACAGTTCCTTTGTTCATCTTTTAACAGAACTACAACATTATTATTCTCTTCTCAAGACTGAAATGTAAAAAATAAAACAAAATGTTCAGATATAGACATCTATTTTAACTGTCGCTTAAATATAGTGCTCTTGCTTCATAGTTTTAATATTCAAGGTAGATTAACATAAGAAAACCAATCTAAGAACTAATGTTTCTTCATGTAAGTGCAGAATGTTTCCTCATAAATGCAAATGTCTTATGAATCAATTTCAGCTTTATAGAAATAACATGAAAAAGTCATTGCAAAGATCTCTGTCAACTTTTCTTTCAAAAAACCACACGCACGCACGCACGCGCGCACACACACACACGCACGCACACACACACACACACACACACACACACACACACACACACACACACACACACACACACACACACACACACACACACACAAATCTTAGACTGTTTTTGGAGCAAGAAAGCCAAGTTCACAGGACAAGTTCGTCCGATTCATAGTCAGATTCAGATTCAAGTGAATCGTCCAGTCCATTTAGGAACAGTGGTGCCTCCTTCTCCTTCTCTCCTTTCTCGTGAACCTCAGTAAGCAAGCTATCAATAATTGTCTGTGAGAGAACCAACTCTTCATTTTCTTCAGTCCAAAGAGGCTCAAGGATTCCATTGTTCAGCATTCTTCCATGACCATCAGTGGGATGGGGAATCTGTGGGAGTGGCAGGTGAGCGCGCTTCCATGTGGCTGTCTGGTAGTTGGCCCTTCTTGCATGTTGTTTGAGGCTCTTGTAGCATAGAAGGCGCTGACTGAGTCACAGTCAGTAAAGGCGAAGAGAAAGAAATACAGAACAGTGAGGTCGCGTGAGTTCTTCTGCAAGGGCAGCAATAATGAGCAAACGTTTCCTATTTGCTTTGCCCGTGTCAAAGAGCAATGTGATTTCTCCTTGCTGGCCAGCATAATGCAAGAGAATGAAGAACACGTCGCTGTCTGGGCTCTTTACTTTGATAGTCTGGTAGCCTTTTACTGACAGTACACGATGATTCTTGAGTCCGTTTTTTCTTGGCTGGATGTCAGATCATTTAGTAGTTCCCTTTCTGTCTTGATGCCACCAGATGACGTGAGCTGACCAGAACAACATTCCTTCTTTTGAGTTTGTGTGCCATGGCGTCCCTGCTTCAAACCACCAACAGAAATTTTATGAATTGAGACTTCTTTTCGTCATTTGACAAGAAGGCTTTCTCCAGAAAGATTTTTTTTCTCACCAGAACCCCTCATCTGTGCTCAAGACGAAATCTGTTGTCTTTGCAAGAACTCAAAGACTTGCAAGCAGATCTGTCGAAAACTTGTTGGTACCAGAGCCTTCACAAAGGATACAAGACCATCAAATAAAGAGCCCAGACAGCGACGTGTTCTTCATTCTCTTGCATTAGGCTGGCCAGCAAGGAGAAATCACATGGTTCTTTGACACGGGCAAAGCAAATAGGAAATGCTCAACATCGCTACCCTTGCAGAAGAACTAACGCGACCTCACTGTTCTGTCTTGCTTTCTCTCTTCGCCTTTACTGGCTGTGACTCAGTCAGCGCCTTCTATGAAAATGGAAAGGTATCCGGTCAAAATCCTGCAGCAGAAACCCAAGTTTGAGAAAACGTTCAGAAGAATGGGTGAATCATGGGAGATGAAGAAAGAGCTGCTGGATGTGCTGTAGTTCAAATGCTCAATCTACAGTGTCACAGTGTCGATGCAGTACGCCACCAGATGGTGGTGGAGAAACGTGACTCAGGTGGAGTCATTCGAGCGGATCTGAACATTGACCTCGCCACATTTCCGCAGAAGCAGCTTGACTCAGCTGGGGGGGGGGGGGGGGGGGGGAGCAGCACTGGTTTCCACTCAAAACAATATCCGGCTTTTTGTGAAAGTTAAGGCGGCACTGTCATACTCTCATTTGTTGATCAAAAGACCATCAAATAAAGAGCCCAGAGAGCGACGTGTTCTTCATTCTCTTGCATTATGCTGGCCGGCTAGGAGAAATCACATTGCCACAAAAGCCTCAAATAACATGCAAGAAGGGCCAACTACCAGACAGCCACCTGGAAGCGCGCTCACCTGCCACTCCCACAGGTTCCCAACCCCACTCATGGTCATGGAAGGATGCTGAACAATGGAATCCTTGAGCCTCTTTGGACTGAAGAAAATGAAGAGTTGGTTCCCTCACAGACAATTATTGATAGCCTGCTCAATGAGGTTCACAAGGAAGGAGAGGAGGAAGAGGCATCACTGTTCTTTGAAATTCTGTGCAATGACTTGTTCATGTTATTTCTATAAAGCTGAAATTGATTCATAAGAAATGTGCATTTATGAGCAAACACTTACAATGAAGAAACATTAGTTCTTAGACTGTCTTTCTTGTGTTAATCTATCTGTAATATGGATATGAAGCAAGGGCATTATAACTATGTAAGGGACAGTTAGAATGGAATCCTTGAGCCTATGTGGACTGAAGAAAATGAAGAGTTGGTTCTCTCACTGACAGTTATTGATAGCCTGCTAAATGAGGTCAACGAGGAAGGAGAGAGGGGGGAGAAGGCTCCACTGTTCCTTAATGGACTGGACGATTCACTTGAATCTGAATCTGACTTTGAATCGGACTAACTTGTCCTGTGAACTTGACTTTCTTGCTCCAAAAACAGTCTAAGATTGAGTGTGTGTGTGTGTGTGTGTGTGTGTGTGTGTGTGTGTGTGTGTGTGTGTGTGTGTGTGTGTGTGTGTGTGTGTGTGTGTGTGTGTGTTTGAAAGAAAAAGTTGACATAGTTCTTTGCAATGACTTTTTTTTATGTTATTTCTATAAAGCTGAAATTGATTCATAAGACATTTGCATTTATGAGCAAACATTCTGCACTTACATGAAGAAACATTAGTTCTTAGATTGGTTTTCTTATGTTAATCTACCTTTAATCATGGAAACTAAGAAGCAAGAGCATTATATGTAAGGGCCAGTTAGAATAGATGTCTATATCTGAACATTTTGTTTTATGTTTTACATGTCAGTCTTGAGAAGATTATAATAATGTTGTAGTTCTATTAAAAGATGAACAAAGGAACTGTTTTGGTCGCCAATGTGATTACTTTTGTTATTTGATTGGAAAACAGTGAGAAGTTATCATGAATATTTGATGAAAAATGTTTTTTGACATTTTCCTAAAATTTCACGTTTAGGGGGTAGGGGAGAAATATCTCATCTGGTGTCGCAACAAATCCTCTCAGGAATTCCAAATGGGGCTTGAAATTATCCAAAGGCATTGTAGTTTCTAAAAAATGAAACAGAAAACCCAAATTTGTTGAAACCTTTTACTCATCAAAGTTGACAAGCTTTGCGCACTATGAAAATGACGGTTCGCGCCTATCAAGCATCACTACAGCTAACCTATCAAACAATGAACACTGTAATAGGTATATTTTACAAGATTAATGATCAATTTAACTGTTTTGTTTTCAAAAAAGTGGTTCTCTGTTCATTCATTGCAGCTGTGCATTGTTGTGATTGCACAGATAAATTTAACGTTCGAGGGGGTACCCTTAAACAAAGGGGCATAAGTAGTAGTGGGAATGAGTTTTTTCGTGGCGAACTTGTTAAAACGTGTTCAGTAGACCCCAATGAATATCTCTAGCCTAATGAAGATGGATCCTGAGGGGGGTGCACGGTAGGCCTAGCTGGCTTGGAGCCTATCTGAATCCTTTGTAGACTTGTAGACACATTCTGACATGTGCTAAACAGACAACTTCTGAATCTTGTGTAGACTTGAAGATGATCCGTCCTTTCATGCTTAATTGTTGTTTACACATATGTCAACCGAAATCCAGTTCTTTTTTCTGTATAGATCTCTATACACAATTTCGGCGACTTTTTATTCCATTGAGTCCAAAAAACTTGACCCCCCCAAAAAACATGTGATTCAACTCGGTCTACAACAGGGGCGGGGATGTAGCTCAGTCGGTAGCGCGCTGGATTTGTATCCAGTTGGCCGCTGTCAGCGTGAGTTCGTCACCACGTTCGGCGAGAGATTTATTTCTCAGAGTCAACTTTGTGTGCAGACTCTCCTCGGTGTCCGAACACCCCCGTGTGTACACGCAAGCACAAGACCAAGTACGCACGAAAAAGATCCTGTAATCCATGTCAGAGTTCGGTGGGTTATAGAAACACGAAAATACCCAGCATGCTTCCTCCGAAAACGGCGTATGGCTGCCTAAATGGCGGGGTAAAAAACGGTCATACACGTAAAATTCCACTCGTGCAAAAAACACGAGTGTACGTGGGAGTTTCAGCCCACAAACGCAGAAGAAGAAGAAGAAGGTCTACGACAACACATAACGATGCGTGAGCCTCAACGTTGTTATTACATGCAAGACTCTCCGTCATTCTCTTGTAAACTGAGTGTAGTGTGTGCATCGCCAGGCGGTTTATGCGAGGGAAGAGCAGCCTTCCCCCTGGACACACAGTAAACACGTACAGTGCACAGCACAAATTGAACACCGTGAAAGTGACACGGCAGCATTGCAGTGTCATCTTCAGAGGTAGCCCACTGCAGCGACCTGACGTCCCTCCTTGGAGCGTCTGTAAAATCGATAATTCTGGCAGCGAACGAAATTCAGAACTGAGTGGATGGAAGCAGTGGATGCCGAGACGGGGTGGTGTGAGAGCACACCGGGACAAGGAACAGGTGTCAGGACAACAACCCCCCTCCCCCCCCCAAAAAAAAAAGTAAACAAATACAATTTTGTTTTATGTATGTTATGACTGGCATCTACGCCAACTTGCGAAGAAAGCTCGACCAGAAGACTACAACACAAGACAGCACACACGAAGAGGAAAAGGCTGGGTGTGTGGTAGGGACCTATATTTAGATAATAATAATGGTCTATGGTGTGTGCCAGGATGCTCTGATCCCGTGTAAAAGACTGGCCATTGAGGGCTCTGCCATGGAGAAAAGGTTTGGGTCTACTTCTTCTTCTTCTTCTTCGTTCATGGGCTGAAACTCCCACGTTCACTCATGGTTTTGCACGAGTGGATTTGTACACGTGTATGACCGGTTTTACCCCGCCCTTTAGGGAGCATACGCCGATTTCGGGGGGAGGTTATGGGTCAATTGACCACCTCAACCTTTCTGATAGGACGTAGTTGACGGCGCGAATAGCGATTTGTTCAAAGAAGCTGTATGATGCACTCTCATGCCATCTGAACTTAGAATTGATATGTGCCACCGTTACCTGGTACCAAATTGTGCCTGCGTGCGTTACCTGGTACCAAATTGTGCCTGCGTGCGTTACCTGGTACCAAATTGTGTGTGCGTGCGTTACCTAGTACCAAATTGTGCGTGCGTGCGTGCGTTACCTGGTACCAACTTGTGCGTGCGTGTGTGCGTGTGCGTGTTTGTGTGTGTGTGTGTATGTGCGCCGTGCGTGTGTGTTCGCGTGTGTGTGTGTATGTGTGAGTGCACGCGCGCAGATGTCAGAGACAAGGCGCAGTGGTATGTAATCTTGGTGCGCCCTTTGACTCGCCGAAGGGAATTCAAAATAATGTGTTATTTTCCGAGTTTAAAGCGCCAATATGGCAATCCGTTTGTAAAGAAATTACGTTTTTTCCTGTTGATCTAAATAATGAATTATTTAACTAAATAATTCATTATATAGCTAAATAATTCATTATTTAACTAAATAATTCATTATTCACACAAAAGTAAAAAGTGTGATTGTTGTAATTAAAGAAATCTTTTATTTACTAAACAATTCATTATTTAATAAAAAAATCCATTATTTACTATATAATGCATTATATACTATAGAATGCATTGTATACTATAGAATGCATTGTATACTATAGAACATTGATAACAACAACAACAACAACGACAACAACAACAATGCAGGATATGACTGTAGATCTAGTTTGCGTACCTTCGGCGTACATTGTTTGCCACGAATATTTTTGTTTTGTAAACAAACTATAAACAGAGATACATTTTTTAAAAATCGTCGAAAAGCTCACCCATACGGGTTTTAGATCTGTTCATTTGGTTCACTAAAACTGTCGTAGATCTGCCCAAGGCCACAGCGCAGAGTTTTTGTTATATATATTTTAGATCAGTGGAAATCTTGCCAAGGGTAGGATACTCTTCTTGTCAATTGCAAGAAGGGAGTGAACTCCAACCGAGTCAACCATTTTTGTTTCAAAGGAACAGAGGACGGTTAGGAACACATTTTTGCAATGGAAGAAAATACAGAAGAAATGAACCTTTCAAAAACCGGCTCTGCTGTTTGCTATGAGGAGGTAAGAACTTTATTTTGCACAAACACAAAAACCGGCTCTGCTGGTTGCTATGAGGAGGTAAGAACTTTAGTTTGCACAAACACAAAAACGCGTACGTCCCCTCAAAAAATAAAGACTTACCGAACGAAAAGTGGTGTTACCGTTCTCCAGTCAAGTGTTGGTAGTTCCAGGCATTATGATATTATGGATACTGAACAATTATGTCCGCGTGTTTACCTACACCGACGATTCAGTTACAACATCAGTAATGGTTTTGTGTACATTCTCTTTCAATTCTTTGCCTCAATCTCTCCGTGAACGCGTTTCTGATACACCTGATCGCATCAATTCTTTCCTCTGCTTGGAGGAGGTAGGGTAGACCCACATGATGAATAACAAGAGATGGAACTGTTAGTGTTACAACTTACATTAGCAGGCATGAGCACGCGTGGTCGCCCACTCGCCCCAGGCGACTAGAAATGACTGTGGGCAAACAACAAGTTGAGAAAGTAGTCGCGTGGCGACTGTAATGTTTTTAGTCATCAGGGGATTTTGCCAATGAGTACCATAGAAACTGCATGTAGCCTACTGTAGAATGTCAGGTGGATGGTCGCACGCCAAAAAGGCACTGCAACATCCATTACATAATGAAAGAGATCGTTTATTGTGAGAACCAACCCATTCAAGCAGAAAAGTATCAGATTATGTGTGCGTTTTCTTTGTTTGTTTGTCTAGTACTGCCGAGTATTTCTTGCAAGTCAAATTGAAAGTATTGTTTAAAGGCACAGTAAGCCTCCCGTACACCATCACAGATACTGTCAGGCTTTTACACACAGTACAATCACCCTTTCATTTAAACACTCACCACTTGAGAACATCCTAGGTGCCCTCCGTAAAGAGCGAGCAATTTTCAAAGAATTTATTTTTGCGTGGTTTATCTTACCCCTGAGTCATCGTGAACCCGTGTGACCCAGTTTCCCTTTTTGGCTCACGTAAGTGTAGCCTATGCGATGGTAAACTCTGTCTGTCTGTGCGTATGTATGTATACATGTAGGCTATGTATGTGTGTGTGTGTGTGTGTGTGTGTGTGTGTGTGTGTGTGTGTGTGTGTGTGTGTGTGTGTGTGTGTGTGTGTGTGTGTGTGATAGAAACTTTAACATTTGATTTGACTGAACACCGTAATACTAATTTCACCTGGTTATTATCCAAGCAACATCTTCAAAGTATTGAAGCAATGATCAACATTTTGTCGGCATTGTAGTTAAAGTGTGTATCTAAAGAAAACGGGTGGTGGGGGGTTTGGGAGGGGGGGGGGGGGGTAAAAGCAGGTGACTGGTTTGTGTCGTGTGTGGTATGTAGACCAGGTCAGGGGCCAAGATCAGGTCAGGTCGCGTGAAGGATTGTGGTATAGATTCACTTTTCAGTTCTCACTTCTGCATTCGCCGATTCGGGGAAGACGATTTCACATTGTTCGGTTTCTTAGCTCAAGAAAAATAGATAAAGAAGATACCAAAGCCTGAAGAGATTTCCAACAGTTTGATCTGCACAGCTTGTTTTCAGTGTCTGCGCGAGGAAGAGCTGTCGAAAGCGAAGTGTCGATCTGGCAGTCGTGTCCCCAATAAGTACAGACAGATCTAGTGTCTCCCACTCTTACAGCGTGTCACCTAAGCTTACTGATAATCCGTTTTGTTTAATTTCTTTCTATTTCAGCAGACATGGATATCAAAAACAGTGCTAGGCAGTCACGTCCAGTGAAACCGCCCTGATATGGCCCATCGTGGTCGGCTGGGCGTTAAGCAAACAAACAAACAAACAAACCTCCAGTGAAATGAGTTGATCTAAACTGCCTGTAATGTTTGGATGTATCAGTTTGTTCTTGGTTCGATTTATGTGAATTTCAAGACTTGCAGAAGAGTCTCAAGTTTACTCTGCCCGTATAAAACTGTCCACTATTTATTTGAACATGCAGATATAAGGAAACGGAATGAATCTGTTCTCAAAGTCAAAGTTATTACGATTTTGGCTCAGTTTCAAAACATGCTCTGTCATGGTTCTGTCTGTACAGTTTGGTGCCTTTCAACAACTTCCTTAAATTTGAAAGACAGTTTTTGGATGCTAGATCTACCTAGATCTGTATCGCGTTTCATTCCAGACTCCTCTCTTTGATTGTACTGTTTGCTGTTCACGCACTATCATGATTCGCTAATGTCTGAAACGTTTGGTAAACTTACCTTGCAACAGCTTCCTTGTCCCTGAACATGCTAGGGTGGTCCGGGGGCATGCCCCCCCCCCCCCCCCGGAATTTATTTTTCCAAGGAAGCAAAATGCTGCAATCTAGGGCCACCTGAGCTCGGAAAACTGTCATGTAATCATCTCTCTCTCTCTCTCTCTCTCTCTCTCTCTCTCTCTCTCTCTCTCTCTCTCTCTCTCTCTCTCTCTCTCTCTCTCTCTCTCTCTCTCTCTCTCTCTCTCTCTCTCTCTCTCTCTTTCTCTCTCTCTTTTTCCCCCTGACTGAGATCTGTCCAGTAGTTTGGTCTGAATTGCTCTACACACAGACAGACAGACAGACAGACAGACACACACACACACACACACACACACACACACACACACACACACACACACACACACACACACACACACACACACACCACGACCCTCGTCTCGATTCCCCATCTATGTTAAAACATTTAGTCAAAACTTGACTAAATGTAACAAGTCGCGTAAGGCGAAAATACAATATTTAGTCAAGTAGCTGTCGAACTCACAGAATGAAACTGAACGCAATGCCATTTTTCAGCAAGACCGTATACTCGTAGCATCGTCAGTCCACCGCTCATGGCAAAGGCAGTGAAATTGACAAGAAGAGCGGGGTAGTAGTTGCGCTAAGAAGGATAGCACGCTTTTCTGTACCTCTCTTTGTTTTAACTTTCTGAGCGTGTTTTTAATCCAAACATATCATATAGATCTATATGTTTTTGGAATCAGGAACCGACAAGGAATAAGATGAAAGTGTTTTTAAATTGATTTGGACAATTTAATTTTGATAATAATGTTTATATATTTAATTTTCAGAGCTTGTTTTTAATTCGAATATAACATATTTATATGTTTTTGGAATCAGCAAATGATGGAGAATAAGATAAACGTAAATTTGGATCGTTTTATAAATTTTTATTTTTTTACAATTTTCAGATTTTTAATGACCAAAGTCATTAATTAATTTTTAAGCCACCAAGCTGAAATGCAATACCGAAGTCCGGGCTTCGTCGAAGATTACTTGACCAAAATTTCAACCAATTTGGTTGAAAAATGAGGGCGTGACAGTGCCGCCTCAACTTTCACGAAAAGCCGGATATGACGTCATCAAAGACATTTATCAAAAAAATGAAAAAAATGTTCGGGGATTTCATACCCAGGAACTCTCATGTCAAATTTCATAAAGATCGGTTCAGTAGTTTAGTCTGAATCGCTCTACACACACACACACACACAGACACACACACACACACGCACATACACCCTCGTTTCGATTCCCCCTCGATGTTAAAATATTTAGTCAAAACTTGACTAAATATGAAAAGGGCAGCAGTCACTTGTCGTGCTGAGTTGTCGGGCGTCTTCCCAGCAACGTCGCTAGTATCTGTGATGGTTTACGGGAGGCGCACTGTTAACAGGAAAAAGTCTTCTGTTTCGTCTTTGGTAACTTTATTGTGTGGGCGAGTGAAACTCTTTGTGGGCTAGTCAATTTCCAAAGTCATTTGCTCACATAGCGACTGGAAATGTCGAAACTTGCTCATGCCTTCATTATTGGCAATTAGCATAATGCTGTATTTTCCGAATTCAGACGTCCTATTCTGATTCGTCCGATTACAACTGCATTAGAATCTGGAAGAAATGCTTGGAAGCACAGACTCTCACGGTAAGGTGGCCCAACATAGGCATAGCACCGGTCCAGTGTTCGCACCAGTCATTTCCCCAATAGGTATTTATTAACAAGTAGAATCCTGTCTGTCACGGACACCGGCCGGTCATTCTGTTACGTCAATCGGTCAAACCAAGTCCAAAGTACGGTGATTACATTAATGTTGTCAGGAAGAAATAGGTGGATGGAAATATCAGGTGGTATGAATAAACCGACCGGTTGATAATTTCATTTTCATTTCCAGTAATCTGAGATTTTCAAGTCAGGTGAGCCCGTTAAGGTCATTTCATATAGCCCTGCTAGGTTTCTTTCATGAAAATACGGGTTGCTTTCAGGCTTGTTTGGGTTAGAGAGCTACCCTACACAAAACGGAATCACCCTTTTCTGTTTTGCATTTTATTGTTTTGTGGTGTGTGTTCGTGTTTTTTTTTAAGTCAGAGACTTTTTCAGTGAATCTGGCAGTGGCTTCCTTTTGCATACATGTGTTCTCATGATGGTCTGCGGTACTGGAAAATTCGATCTTTTACAGTGCGCATGCGTGCAAACGAGGATGTACAATTCCGGGAAATTCCGATCTTTATTGTGCGCATGCGTGCTAACCAGTGTATAATTCTCGGAAAAAACTCCGATCTTTATGTGGTGCATGCGTGCTAACGAGGGTGTACATTTATGAACACATTATAATCTTTATGTTGCGCATGCGTGTTAACGAGGGTGTACAATCCTGGAAAATTCCGATCTTGTTCGTGCGCATGCGTACTAACATGGAAAGTTCCGATCTTTAGCGTGCGTATGCACAGTACACGAGGGTGTATTATTCTGGGCAAATCTAGATCGTGCGCATGCGTGCTCTGGGGGTTGGACACTTGGCGTCGACGGCGGTGGCCTTTGTGCAAGACGAGGACAGCTCGTCAGGGACAGACGAGGAGCCGGAGCACACGGCTATGGCTCTGGGCATAACGACCCTGGAGAAGCTGTACTCGGCGATCACGCAGGGGGACACGCCCCTCCACTCCGGCCGCGAGTCCCACCCCATCACCCCCACCCTCTTCACCAACATCCTCAAGGAGGAGAACGACATCTGGGTCAGTACAGACAACAGCCAGCCGGCACATGTTCTGCTTGTTGGTATGTATCTAGCCAGCCGGCACATGTTCTGCCTGTTGGTATGTATCTAGCCAGCCGGCACATGTTCTGCCTGTTGGTATGTATCTAGCCAGCCGGCACATGTTCTGCCTGTTGGTATGTATCTAGCCAGCCGGCACATGTTCTGCCTGTTGGTAAGTATCTAGCCAGCCGGCACATGTTCTGCCTGTTGGTATGTATCTAAGTGGAGGAATGCTCTTATTCAGTGTAAAGGTATGCACAGGTGTGTTTTGTAGTTGACACGATGGTTTACACGTGATGGGCGTTATCTGGAATGTAGAAATGACACCTCATGCGCCGATGTGTGTATTGACAGGGCTGAATTTGAGACGGGGGGGTCATAATTCCATAAGCCCCCCCCCCCCCCCCCCTACCGCTCATTACCCCGCAAATGAATGGCCCAAAATACCCATTTGAAAGGGATCCTGATTTGGCCTATATGGTCCGCTGGACCCAAACAGCAACAACTAAGCAAACAACTAAGCAACCAACTAACCAACCAACTAACCAACCAACTAACCCATTTGAAATGCTAAATTCCAATAGCTCCCCGGCCTGCCCAACTCTGTACCCTTACCTCATTTTGGAACCCCCTCCCCCTCATACACTAGGTCCAAGCCCTGTAAACCTTGCCTCATGTTGGAAGCCCCTCCCTCTCATACACTAGGGCCAGCCCCTGTAAACCTTGCCTCATGTTGGAAGCCCCTCCCTCTCATACACTAGGTCCAGCCCCTGTAAACCTTACCTCATTTTGGAACCCCGTCCCCCTCATACACTAGGTCCAGCCCCTGTAAACCTTGCCTCATGTTGGAAGCCCCTCCCTCTCATACACTAGGTCCAGCCCCTGTAAACCTTACCTCATTTTGGAAGCCCCTCCCTCTCATACACTAGGTCCAGCCCCTGTAAACCTTACCTCATTTTGGAACCCCGTCCCCCTCATACACTAGGTCCAGCCCCTGTAAACCTTACCTCATGTTGGAAGCCCCTCCCTCTCATACACTAGGTCCAGCCCCTGTAAACCCTGCCTCATGTTGGAAGTCCCTCCCTCTCATACACTAGGTCCAGGCCCTGTAAACCTTGCCTCATGTTGGAAGTCCCTCCCTCTCATACACTAGGTCCAGCCCCTGTAAACCTTGCCTCATGTTGGAACCCCCTCCCTCTCATACACTAGGTCCAGCCCCTGTAAACCCTGCCTCATGTTGGAAGCCCCTCCCTCTCACACACTAGGTCCAGCCCCTGTAAACCTTGCCTCATGTTGGAAACCCCTCCCTCTCATACACTAGGTCCAGCCCCTGTAAACCCTGCCTCATGTTGGAAGCCCCTCCCTCTCATACACTAGGTCCAGCCCCTGTAAACCTTGCCTCATGTTGGAAGCCCCTCCCTCTCACACACTAGGTCCAGCCCCTGTAAACCCTGCCTCATGTTGGAAGTCCCTCTCTCTCATACACTAGGTCCAGCCCCTGTAAACCTTGCCTCATGTTGGAAGCCCCTCCCTCTCACACACTAGGTCCAGCCCCTGTAAACATTGCCTCATGTTGGAAGCCCCTCTCTCTCATACACTAGGTCCAGCCCCTGTGAACCCTGCCTCATGTTGGAAGCCCCTCTCTCTCATATACTGGGTCCAGCCCCTGTGAACCCTGCCTCATGTTGGAAGCCCCTCTCTCTCATATACTAGGTCCAGCCCCTGTGAACCCTGCCTCATGTTGGAAGCCCCTCCCTCTCACACACTAGGTCCAGCCCCTGTACCCCTGCCTCATGTTGGAAGCCCCTCCCTCTCATACACTAGGTCCAGCCCCTGTACCCCTGCCTCATGTTGGAAGTCTCTCCCTCTCATTCA
Organism: Littorina saxatilis; assembly: GCF_037325665.1. Classification (NCBI taxonomy): domain Eukaryota; kingdom Metazoa; phylum Mollusca; class Gastropoda; order Littorinimorpha; family Littorinidae; genus Littorina; species Littorina saxatilis. The sequence continues at coordinate 52,991,640 of NC_090250.1, read as the reverse complement.
CTAGGTCCAGCCCCTGTACCCCTGCCTCATATTGGAAGCCCTTCCCTCTCATACACTAGGTCCAGCCCCTGTGCCCCTGCCTCATGTTGGAAGCCCCTCTCTCCCATACACTAGGTCCAGCCCCTGTAAACCTTACCTCATGTTGGAAGCCCCTCCCTCTCATACACTAGGTCCAGCCCCTGTAAACCCTGCCTCATGTTGGAAGTCCCTCCCTCTCACACACTAGGTCCAGGCCCTGTAAACCTTGCCTCATGTTGGAAGTCCCTCCCTCTCATACACTAGGTCCAGCCCCTGTAAACCTTGCCTCATGTTGGAACCCCCTCCCTCTCATACACTAGGTCCAGCCCCTGTAAACCCTGCCTCATGTTGGAAGCCCCTCCCTCTCACACACTAGGTCCAGCCCCTGTAAACCTTGCCTCATGTTGGAAACCCCTCCCTCTCATACACTAGGTCCAGCCCCTGTAAACCCTGCCTCATGTTGGAAGCCCCTCCCTCTCATACACTAGGTCCAGCCCCTGTAAACCTTGCCTCATGTTGGAAGCCCCTCCCTCTCACACACTAGGTCCAGCCCCTGTAAACCCTGCCTCATGTTGGAAGTCCCTCTCTCTCATACACTAGGTCCAGCCCCTGTAAACCTTGCCTCATGTTGGAAGCCCCTCCCTCTCACACACTAGGTCCAGCCCCTGTAAACATTGCCTCATGTTGGAAGCCCCTCTCTCTCATACACTAGGTCCAGCCCCTGTGAACCCTGCCTCATGTTGGAAGCCCCTCTCTCTCATATACTGGGTCCAGCCCCTGTGAACCCTGCCTCATGTTGGAAGCCCCTCTCTCTCATATACTAGGTCCAGCCCCTGTAAACCTTGCCTCATGTTGGAAGTCCCTCCCTCTCACACACTAGGTCCAGCCCCTGTACCCCTGCCTCATGTTGGAAGCCCCTCCCTCTCATACACTAGGTCCAGCCCCTGTACCCCTGCCTCATGTTGGAAGCCCCTCCCTCTCATACACAAGGTCCAGCCCCTGTACCCCTGCCTCATGTTGGAAGCCCCTCCCTCTCATACACTAGGTCCAGCCCCTGTGCCCCTGCCTCATGTTGGAAGCCCCTCTCTCCCATACACTAGGTCCAGCCCCTGTAAACCTTGCCTCATGTTGGAAGCCCCTCCCTCTCATATACTAGGTCCAGCCCCTGTAAACCCTGCCTCATGTTGGAAGCCCCTCCCTCTCATACACTAGGTTCAGACCCTGTACCCTTGCCTCATGTTGGAAGCCCCTCCCTCTCACACACTAGGTCCAGCCCCTGTACCCCTGCCTCATGTTGGAAGCCCCTCCCTCTCATATATATACTAGGTCCAGCCCCTGTGAACCCTGCCTCATGTTGGAAGCCCCTCCCTCTCATACACTAGGTCCAGCCCCTGTAAACCCTGCCTCATGTTGGAAGCCCCTCTCTCTCATACACTAGGTCCAGCCCCTGTAAACTCTGCCTCATGTTGGAAGCCCCTCCCTCTCGTATACAAGGTCCAGCCCTTGTAAACCTTGCCTCATGTTGGAAGCCCCTCCCTCTCATATACTAGGTCCAGCCCCTGTAAACCTTGCCTCATGTTGGAAGCCCCTCCCTCTCACACACTAGGTCCAGCCCCTGTAAACCCTGCCTCATGTTGGAAGCCCCTCCCTCTCATACACTAGGTCCAGCCCCTGTAAACCTTGCCTCATATTGGAAGCCCCTCCCATTCACACATTGGGTCAGGCTCTGCTTGTGGCACGGCGACTCTAACCGTGACCTCCTCGCTGTGTGCAGCCGGCGCGGGCCCAGCGCCTGTTCGACATGATCGACTGGCCGTCGCTGCACGAGCTGACGTGGAGCGGGTTCTGCGCCTACCTGCAAGAGGAGTATAACATCAAGGAACGGCACGAACAACGCCACAAGGAGGTGGAGATCGTCACGCCCGCCCTCCTCGCTGCCGTCCCGCACAGGGACCCGGGGGTCCGCGTCCATCGCATGGCGGACGGCTTGTGGATCACCTCCAGCGAGGTACGTGTTATGTAACACCGTTTATCCTACAGACGTGAGGGAGACCACTTATCACATTTGAATATCGTTTACTTCACTAGTGGGTATATAGATATGACGGGCGCCGTGGCGGGGTGGTAAGACGTCGGCCTCTTAATCGGAAGGTCGTGGGTTCGAATCCCGGCCGCGGCCGCCTGGTGGGTTAAGTGTGGAGATTGTTCCGATCTCCCAGGTCAACTTATGTGCAGACCTGCTAGTGACTTATCCCCTTTCGTGTGTACACGCAAGCACAAGACCAAGTGCGCACGGAAAAGATCCTGTAATCCATGTAAGAGTTCGGTGGCTTATAGAAACACGAAAATACCCAGCGTGCTTCCTCCGAAAGCGGCGTATGGCTGCCTAAATGGCGGGGTAAAAACTGTCATACACGTGAAATTCCACTCGTGCAAAAACACGAGTGTACATGGGAGTTTCAGCCCACGAACGCAGAAGAAGAAGAAGAAGAAGACTGGTGGGTATATCATGTAAATAAGGTTGTGTCAAACTAGTCTAGCAGAGACCTCATTTTCCACTTCCCATGATGACATCAGTCATCGAGAAAAACATAGAATTTGGGAACATACACTGAGCACAAAAAGTTAAGGATATTTTTTCAGTGGTATAGCCCAGATGTTATACAGCAATTTTTTTGTCAGAAATATACCTGTATTTGAAGATCAGTCTTTATTCCCCCCTCTGCTTCTTTCTCTATGTAAACTTGTAGGGCTAGTTATTTTTCGGTAACTTACCCAACAACCAAAATCACTTACCCAACAACGGGCCTGAATCCTCGATAGCTCATGGGTAGAGACTGTACACATTGTGGATCTACTTTTTGCGACTCAAAAGTTCAGAACACTCTAATGTACAAAATATACATTTCTGGAGCAAACAATACAACCATACCGCATTTAAACCAGCAACTACAGGCTTGAACACATGAATCTCAGTATAAAATCCATGAGTTTGGTTGTTTTCTGAATTCAGATCTGCCGTGCACAATCGTTATCGCTAGCAAGATTCCAAGGAAAAGTAACTCTCATACTTTGTCTAGTGACACGAGTAGTTCCCCTTCCAGATTTCGACTGCATCGACAAGACTGCAATTCGACGGTCACTTTTCAACAATATTTCATTTTATAAACAGATCACACGCAATCAATTGCAAACATTTAATCAACTTAAAGAACATGCAGCGGTTTCATACACTATTTTGCCCCAGAAAACTGAACTTCATACAGTTTTTAACGTTGGAACACGCGTGTAAAACTTCGTCTGCTAGTCACATTCGAGGAAAGAACATTTCCTGAGCGATACCAAAACATGAACAGAACACACACTGTCTGCCTTTACCGCCACAGCAGAATGACAACATAACTGTGTACTTGATTTTAGTTCAAAAAGAAACTGACAAGAAGTGTTAACAGAATTGAATGATTTGCACGGAACTATACAACCGCGCATTAATCGATCGCCTGCGTTGGGTGAATATGATTCGATCAAACTTTCGCACAAAAACTCCTCTTTTCTTTGAATAACTGAAGAAAGGAGGAATAAAGAGATTACATGCCGAGTCTCAGTGATTATCAAAAATAATGGTCGAAGTTAGCGGATCATGAAAAATGCGAGACCATTATTTTTGATAATCACTGAGACTCAGCATGTAACCACTACTTCTTCTGCTCAAAAATGTGTTTCTGCAATCTGAGCAATATCTGGGTATGACGTCACTGGTCCGTGACCACGCCTACCGTCAAAAATGGCGTTTTTTGACGGCATGATTTACTTTCAACCGTCGAAATGGTGACTTAAACTGAATGATATACATGTATTACATTTTTTACATCCGAAAGTTTATTTGGTGTCTTACCTAACAGTTCATACACATTTCGTTCAAATCCGTCGCGCTGTCAGGCTGATCTAGCGAGTAAAAGAGAGCGACCACAAAACTGAAAAACAGCAACAAATCAAGGGTTTTTATGGTGTTTTTGCTGGGTAGTTGCAGTTGATATGCAATAAAACTAAAACTACAAATAGTAGCCTCTCCAAATTTCACAGAACGACGACAAAGACCCTCATCTGGATTCGCGCTAGTACTTGGAGCAAACAGAACCCGAGAATGGACGTTGTAACGGTTTTCCGTTAAAAAATTGCAAACGTTCTTAACGCCCTGGAAACAAATGTGACATGCACGCAACTTTGTATACTTTGCAAAAAATGGTGTCATTACATGTGTGCCAAGTTTCAGAAACATTCTTGTATGGGCTCAAAAGATATAGCCTCATGACTTTAAAGAAATAAAAAGTAAAATCTCACTCCACAGCGCTGTTCTATTTTTAGACGATGACGTCTGCAAAACTCATATCAAGGTGGCTGAGTGATCAGGACACACACTTTATACACTATCAAGGTTAATTGCACAAAGCTCAGCGATTGAAACCTTTGTCCTTTATATAAGATCTGCTGTTAGGTGTGTTGTTTTTGAAATTTGTCTTTGGCATGATGTTTTGTGTGCAAAAGAGCGTGAGTTTATGCATCTGTCTGTCTGTGACTACGTGTGTGTTTGCATGTGTGGATGATAAAAAATAATCCGAAGAGCTCCAAATAATTATACTTTTTGAGTTTGTGTGACTGTTCCCGTAGCTTGATGTGACTGGTTTGTGTCGTGTGTGGTATGTAGACCAGGTCAGGGGTCAAGGTTAGGTCAGATCGCGTGAAGGATTGTGGTATAGATACAGTTATCACCGAGCTGCAGTTCGCCGATTCGGAGAAGACGATTTCACATTGTTCGGTTTCGTAGCTCCAGAAAAATAGATAAAGAAGATACCAAAGGAGATTTCCTGCAGGTTAATCTGCACAGCGTGTTTCCAGTGTCTGCGCGAGGAAGTGCTGTCGAAAGCACAGTTGTTCTAACGCGTTTTGTCAAAATGTAAAAACTTTTTACAAAACGCAGGGGGCTCAAACACGCGTGTTGTCAAAATGTAATAACCCTAGAATTCTGGGCTATCATCCATGTGAAAAAGCAGACTATAAGATAAGCAAAACAATGCATCTTGCAGATTTTTTTTTTTTTTTTTTTTTTTTGGGGGGGGGGGGGGGGGGGGGTGGCGACGATTCATGCCCACTGACAATGTAATGATCCTAAAGACTTTTGTTTGATTGTCCCTTTAATTGCAACAAATCAAACTATCAAGCAAACCAACACACAAAAACAAATATTGGTCTTCATTCAGGATATTTTAAATAATCGGGGTAAAAGGAAATAAATGACTTTTAATTGAACTGTGGATTTGCATGAGTAGCATACAAACAGACAGACACACAATTTGGAAATTATTTGATGGTGAAGATTCTAAGTTTTCTTGACTTCCAATTTCAAAGAAGATAAGGGGTCTTGTGGGCGCGCCACTCGTTTTGTCAAAACGTTTTTACAAAACGCGGGGCGCGCCCCGTGTTTTGTAACAAAGTGTGAAATGTTTTGACAAAACACGGGGCGCGCCCCGCGTTTTGTAAAAATGTTTTGACAAAACACGGGGCGCGCCCCGCGTTTTGTAAAATGTTTTACATTTTGACAAAACGCGTCACAACAACAGTGTCGATCTGGCCATCTGGCAGTCGTGTCCCCGTAAGTAGGCTACAGACAGACAGATCTAGATCTAGTGTCTCGCACTCTTGCACCGTGACCTATGCTTACTGTGTGTGTGTGTGTGTGTGTGTGTGACGGAGTGATTGAGTTTGTGTTACTGTTTGTCGATTTCTTACGTGAGCCTTGAAGGCTTCGCCTCTTGTTGGGTTTTAATGTCCCTTCAGCAGAAGCTAGCTGCTATTCGAGACCGATACAGTTATTTTCTTTTTCCGTTCATGTGGCAAGTTCTACGTTTCAGACTATTTACATTCAGATCTATCACTATAAAAGAAGGTTCTAAAAATTAATCACTTTCACTTTTGGTACTTTAAATCTTGTAAAAAATCTTGATCTCTTTTAAAAAGTTAAAAATATTGTCCGGGGGAACATCCCGGAATAAAACCTTCAGCGTTTCCGCATTGTAGTGTTTGTCTCGAAATTCTTGAACGTCTACACATTTTGTGAGGACATGTTCTAATGTCCATGGTTCCTCACATCCAAAACAGTATGGTGGATCTTCACCTTTCAGCAGATAAGAATGTGTAATGTGACTGTGACCAATGTGTAAGCGACAGAGAACTGTCTCTTCTTTCCTGTTGAGGCGTAGGCTGTCCGACAGCTGGGGGACGATCTTATGAAGTTTATTTTCTTCACATTCGTCCCATTCGCTCTGCCATAGGTGCTTTATGTACATGTTGTTGCAAGTTCTCCATTTCGTAGCATTCCAACTGTCTGATTCGTCACATCAAATGCCAGATTGTGTCTCGCCCCTATCAAGACGACGATGAGAAAATCCCAGTGTTGCCTCCATCTGACGTCATATTTTTGGAATTATATGACGTCATGTCTTCATTCTTCTGTCTTTTTGATTCTTTGTCTTCTTTACTTCTTTCTTATACAGCACAGATGTGTTCAAAACACGTGAACAGTTCTTTTCTGCAACTGCTACTGAGCAAGTTGTTCGCATCATCCGTGAAGGCTATACGCATCCTATCGGAGAACGAGAAACAAAATTATGGAAAAAGTCCTCAAAAAAAATGTTGCGCGAAAGACACCAGGGACAGTATTTTTCACCTCTTTTCAAACGATCATAAATTTTGAGCCCATAAAAGAATGTTTCTGAAACTTGGCACACATGTAATGGCACCATTCTTTGCAAAGTGCACAACGTTAAGTGCCCTGTCACGTAGTCTCAAACCAAATTGGAAATCTATAGCATCATCATTATAATCATCCTCATCTCATTAATCATCCAAAATTATAAATTTCCTTACACATGTGTTTCTTGGACGTTACAAACGTTTACAAATTGTTAACGGAAAACCGTTACAACGTCCATTCTCGGGTTCTGTTTTCTCTAAGTATTGGAACATATCCTGATGAGGGTCTTTGTCATCTTTCTGTGAAATTTGGAGAGGCTGCTATTTGTAGTTTTAGATTTATTGAATATCAACTGCAGCTACCCAGCAAAAACACCATAACAACCATGGATTTTTTGCCGTTTTTCAGGATTGTGGTCGCTCTCCTTTACACGCTGGATCAGCCTGACTGCGCGGCGGATTTGAACGAAATTTGTATGACTTGTTAGGTAAGACACCAAATAAACTTTTTGGTGTAAAAAATGCAAAATATCATTCAGTTTAAGTCACCGTTTCGACGGTTGAAAGTGAATCATGTCGTCAATAAACGCCATTTTTGAGGGTGGGCGTGGTCACGGACCAGTGACGTCATACCCAGATATTGCTCAGATTCCAGAAACACATTTTTGAGCAGAAGAAAGATCTTCAAATACCTCTGACCAAAACGCTGCTGGCAGGTTTCACAATCTTCAATCACAGACTTCCTTTTTTTTCAACAAAATCAATCTTGACAGAGATCTTTGAAATAGTGTTTTTATTAAAGCCTTACATCCTCCTGGATGGAATCAAGACAAAAACTTGTATGGAGACGCATTCTTGTCGACATAATGTGATAGCTTGTTACAGTACTCTATCAAACAAAGGGATAGACGTAAACAGAATTGGGTAACGATTTATTCAAAGAATATTGTCCAGAGGCTTTAATAAATTAAGCAATAACAATGCAAGCAAAATATCATTTCCGAGCTCAGTGAAAAAAGCAGCAAATAAGGACTAATTATGGGAATTCCGTTCTTCTGAACTGCTATTTCGCTGTGATGCACGTCATGAGCATACCTTCAAAAGTAACAATGTTAATTGCACTCCATTTCTCACTTTAAAAAAAAAGTAGAATCATTGACCAATAGAAAAAAACGAGTTTGGAATTTTTTTTGCATATTCTTGGGGAATAAATACCTGAAAATGTAACCCTACCCTCTAAATGGTGACATCATGACAGCGAAAAAAAAATATACAGAACAAGTCATGTGAAGCGATAATAAAACATTAAGTTGGTTTGAAACTAAAAGATCAACATTGGAATCAGGGACGAGTCATTAACAATGCTAGTGAGATTTGGCTAGCCGAAACCAGAAGACCGAGACGGGTTGCCTCCGCGAAGCATATGAACAAAACGGGCGATTTTTCTCATTTGAGCAGATTTTCACACTAAGCATGACATATCTGTTTATACATGGGGATCCAGGAAATCCAAAGGATACAATGCAATAACTTTTGAATCTGTAATCAAAAGTGTTATTGTTATTTGCAATTTTTAGAATGTTATGTACCAAATTTTATAATACATTTCATAACTTGACGAAATGTAAAACAAGTCGCGTAAAGCGATATAAAAACATGTAGTCAATCTATAGGCATCAAATTGAAGGATAAACTTAAAAAAAACCAGTCCGATCAGCGAGACTAAATTCAGATAGTCTCGGCTAACCATACCCGAAAACCGTCACGGATCACACTCATCTCCGCGAAGCATACTCAACCTGTTTTCTTTAATTCTGAACGCGTTTTTAAAGTAAACATAACATATGTATATATATTTTTTAAATCAAGAGAAGATAAGAAGTACATTGCAGTAGTGTTTGAATCTGTAATGAAATATTCGTTTTTGATGACAATTTTAATGAGCGAACTAATTCACTTATTTTCAAGCTACCTGGCTCAAATGCAATATCAAAGTCCCGACTTAATCAAAGATTACTTAACAGGTCCGCCTCAACTATCACAAAAACGGAAATGACGTCATCAAAGACTGTGGCAGAGTACCTTAACGCAGTCCTAGTATATCCACTACTGACTGAACTGTGGCATAGTACCTGGACGCAGTCCCAGTATATCCACTACAGACTGAACTGTGGCATAGTACATGGACGCTGTCCCAGTATATCCACTACAGACTGAACCTTAATGTCTTGCATTTTCTACAACAACTACTCTGCACACATAAGAAAACCCAACCCCTCTCGCACGCACACATGCACGTACGCACGCATCAACACTCACGCATCAACACTCACACACACACACACACACACACACACACACACATAAGCTAACACAAACGAACACATGCGCACAACGCTCGCGCGCACGCTTACACACACACACACACACACACACTCCACGCACGCACGCACGCACGCACGCACGCACACACACACACACACACACACACAAACGAACACATGCGTGCAACGCTCGGCCGCACGCACACACACACACACACACACACACACACACACACAGCTAGATAATACATCATCTGATATGTTCCCTTGTTCATATGCTTTTTTCAAGTCATAAACGTAAACAATGAATGGTTTTACTGGGATTTTGTGCAGCGTTTTGTATTATCTGCGTTGTTGTCGGATTTAAATACTCTCTCAAAAACTGGGTATCTAATCACGACCGATAAGATTTTCCCCTTTTCGATTAAAAAGTACAATGAGATTTAGTCAGAACCATAACATTATTCTTCCAAAAACACTTATTAACATCCATGTAAAAGAAACACAACTCTGTTCATCAAATTATCTCACCCTTTGCCAGAAACGTACGTATGGCGAAGGCACATTTCGTGCCGCGGTGCAGATGACGCAATTAACTCTCGTGACAACGATTGGTTCGTGACGTCGCGTCATCAACCGTTCATGAATGGCCCTTGTATGAATGGCATTCTTTCTGTTGGGATGACGTGTGAACCTCATCATTAGTGACTTGGAAAATCGGTCGGATTTAGGTATCCCCGAAGTCGGTCGGAATTGGATACACTTACCCTACACTCTTCCACACTGACAGGCGCGCGCGCACATACGCACGCACATATGCAACAATAACAATGACAAAAATCAAAATTTTAAAAGCACTTGAAAGAAGTTAATAAACAAAGCAACTATTGATTCCCTACGATTATATGATCGTGACTGGCTCTCTTTCCAAGTTGGAACGTTTTCAATCTGCTGTCTGACGTCATCAAAGTGTTGAAAAACGTACGGCGATGTCTATAAAACTCTCACTTGACCACAACATTCACAATGCAGTGCATTTCAGGATTGAAAAAAACCACTGGCGTTGATCAGACACAGTCACTGAATGTTGTTATTTTACAAATGAATCTGCTTAACATTTGGTAAGACATGACCGTCAATAGTGCCGGGCGGTCGTGAGAATTCAAGGTTTTCAGAGACAGACAGTAAATAACGTGCTCTGAAATAAACACATGCCGAAAAATTCTTTAGTCAGCCAGTTGATCATCTGCCTGACAACGGATAGGAAGTATAAAATTGGTCGCATCATGACAATTTGCTGTGTATGGCGGTCATAGCAGACGATTTGTCTTCAGGACGGTCGTGAGAAAAAATGAGACAGACACCTTGCCCGAGTGACTAGACAGTAAATAACGTGCTCTGAAATAAACACATGCCGAAAAATTCTTTAGTCAGCCAGTTGATCATCTGCCTGACAACGGATAGGAAGTGTAAAATTGGTTGCATCATGACAATTTGCTGTGTATGGCGGTTATAGCAGACGATTTGTCTGCAGGGCGGTCGTGAGAAAAAATGAGACAGACACCTTGCCCGAGTTACAAGACAGTAAATAACGTGCTCTGAAATAAACACATGCCGAAAAATTCTTTAGTCAGCCAGTTGATTATCTGCCTGACAACGGATAGGAAGTGTAAAATTGGTTGCATCATGACAATTTGCTGTGTATGGCGGTTATAGCAGACGATTTGTCTGCAGGGCGGTCGTGAGAAAAAATGAGACAGACACCTTGCCCGAGTGACAAAATGATCAAGCGCAAGTAGAATAAGCCGTAGTTAGCCTTTCAAAACCCTTTCATGTCGTGATTTGATGGAAATTGCTACTTATTAAAAGCATGTTACGTCCAAACCTTTTAACAGCCATTCCAACTGAACAGATTTGTAATTAACGTTTTTGAGACAGACACATTTAGAAAAAAGACCGTTTACTTCACATGCGATTGTATCGACTAAACATAAACACATTCATTGTTTTTTTTAACTAAGTGTGTTCATCTATCTCTGTTCTTTGGTTTCTAATGTACTTTTCACTGGATTTCTTTGTGTGTTTTTGTACTGGTGCCTTTGTCTATTGCAATGTGGCTAAAAAGGGAAATCGTGTCTGTCTCATTTCTCACGACCGACCTACCTTTTTCGCTGGTGGGGAATACAAACTTGACTTAAATTCGATCAAAGTTTATTTTTCATATGTAAATTCCGAAGACATTCGACACAGACCAGTGAAAATTCACGACTAAACAAAACGAAACATTTTATTTAATATCAAAGTCAGGGACATACCCGACTCTGAAGACTGTGAAACCTGTCTGCTGTTTAACATTTGGGGTATACCACTGAAAATGTATCCTTAACTTTTTGTGCTCAGTGTACACGACACGCTCTACTTTCTAGGGTGACGTATTTTTAGAGGCTTTGGAAGAGATCGAGATTATACATATGAGACGCTTCTTCAATTTGGTACGCGTCTTCAATCTGAGGGACGTTTGGAGCAAAATACACGCAAGTACAGTATGTAGAATAAACATAAAACCTCATGTTTGCTGTGCCATATCCTATTAACAATCGTTGCTTTTTTAAATATTGAAATGCGAGCGAAGGCGAGCATTTCAATATTTAATAAAACAGCTTGCGTAAATCAGATATGATACAGCAAGCCACTGACTGAAAACTTCGTGGGTATTTTCCGACATGCATCAGCACATTTCTATTACAGTTTGAAGGCAATGCGTAAACGAGTTACTGAAATGTCCCGTTCAGCATGCCCTCGCGTCATTATTAGACTGTACTGTACATGTTTGAGATACAAATATGAGTTACTGAAATGTCCCGTTCAGCATGCCCTCGCGTCATTATTAGACTGTACTGTACATGTTTGAGGTACAAATATGAGTTACTGAAATGCCCCGTTCAGCATGCCCTCGCGTCATTATTAGACTGTACTGTACATGTTTGAGATACAAATATGAGTTACTGAAATGTCCCGTTCAGCATGCCCTCGCGTCATTATTAGACTGTACTGTACATGTTTGAGATACAAAATATGAGTTACTGAAATGTCCCGTTCAGCATGCCCTCGCGTCATTATTAGACTGTACTGTACATGTTTGAGATACAAATATGAGTTACTGAAATGTCCCGTTCAGCATGCCCTCGCGTCATTCATTATTAGACTGTACTGTACATGTTTGAGATACAAATATGAGTTACTGAAATGCCCCGTTCAGCATGCCCTCGCGTCATTATTAGACTGTACTGTACATGTTTGAGATACAAATATGAGTTACTGAAATGTCCCGTTCAGCATGCCCTCGCGTCATTATTAGACTGTACTGTACATGTTTGAGATACAAAATATGAGTTACTGAAATGTCCCGTTAAGCATGCCCTCGCCCATGCTTAGTTATGCGTGTTAGCAGTAAGCTTTAACAGTTAGTAACAGTTAGCTGACATTTGCTGTCCGCGACTTAACAGAGTCCACTCCCTAAAGATTACTCTCACGTTGATATGTCGTCTCTTCCACGTCTGTCGGAGAATACGATGTCGCGGTGTTAACTGCTCCTCGTGATACGATAAGTAGATCATTTCTTCACAAAGCATTGCTTCATTTCAGGAGGGAGTAGTATCGCTGTGGAACAACGACCTTGAACTCATTCGCCACAGGTTGTGCCTGGTATGTAGACAAAACCGGAGATATCATATCAAGACACACAAGCGCATACAAAAGCACACAGACATGCTGTCAAAAGCTCTCTCTCTATCTCTCTCTATCTCTGTCTGTCTGTCTGTCTGTCTGTCTGTCTGTCTCTCTCTCTCTCTCTCTCTCTCTCTCTCTCGCACACACACACACACACGCACGCACGCACGCACACACACCCGCACGCACACACGCATGGAAGTATACACTTCCACACTAAGCCATACAAGCCTGAGCACATCTGCAACACCACCACACGAGCATGTATTGCTTCAACAGTAAACACCACCACACGAGCATGTATTGCTCCAACAGTAAACACCAACACACGAGCATGTTTTGCTTCAACAGTAAACACCACCACACGAGCATGTATTGCTTCAACAGTAAACACCACCACACGAGCATGTATTACTTCAACAGTAAACACCCCCACAGTAAGCACGTATTCCTTCATGTGGGAACGATCATGTCAGCCTCTGCTGACCTGTCCAGACATGTACACGGAATGACGATATGTATCCAACATCAACAGCCTAGCTACGTTCTGTAGACATCTCTGTGTTACCAATCAATCAATCAATATGAGGCTTATATCGCGCGTATTCCGTGGGTACAGTTCTAAGCGCAGGGATTTATTTTTTTATTTTTTTATTTTTATTTTATGCAATTTATATCGCGCACATATTCAAGGCGCAGGGATTTATTTATGCCGTGTGAGATGGAATTTTTTTTACACAATACATCACGCATTCACATAGGCCAGCAGATCGCAGCCATTTCGGCGCATATCCTACTTTTCACGGCCTATTATTCCAAGTCACACGGGTATTTTGGTGGACATTTTTATCTATGCCTATACAATTTTGTCAGGAAAGACCCTTTTGTCAATCGTGGGATCTTTAACGTGCACACCCCAATGTAGTGTACACGAAGGGACCTCGGTTTTTCGTCTCATCCGAAATGAAGAATGAAGTGTACATGTAACTAACATGTCACGTGCCACCTGTTTGCGTCACCCCACAGAGCAAACAGCGACTGAAGGGTATAATAATAATAATAATGCAAACTTTTATAGCGCTATTCTAGAAAATTGTCTACTCTTAGCGCTTTACAATACATACATCGACCAAGCATACTATACACGCACAGGCAAAGAAACCGACCAAACATAACCAACAAACTATACATGCACAGGCAAAGAAAACGACCAAACATACAATACACGCACAGGCAAAAATAACGACCAAACATAAACAAACATACTATAACCAAACATAACCAACATACTATACGCACGCAGGCAAAGAGAACAATCAGCACATATAATTATTACTGACATCTAATAATCCAGGCTGTCGCGGACAGTTGTATGTAGTTATAAGGTTCCTTGGTCGGGCGTTGCTGACAGGTACCTGTGTCAAGGTGGGAAGACCGGTAGCTGGGCTTAGCTCAGTGATTCGCGCCTTGCACGCTTTGCACGCATTGCACGGGACGTTCACGGTAAGCTGCGCGCTATTTGTAGGGCTCACCGTTTACCTGGTTGCTGACTGAGAAATTCATAGGCATTCTTTTTTCTGTCTCGGCCGAGACCAGATGTTTGTTCGAACGGCTTCGAAATTCGTGTGTGAATTGTCGTTTGAGTTCGAAGTTATTTTCAGTAGTAATGTACGTCTACTGTGGACTTTGTTGAAGTCGGTTGCGTAAAGTGCGCGATGTTTTTCATTAGCCTGTGTGAGGTAAGTCAAATTTCTTGGTCTAATTGGATAGACTTTTGTCAGTTTTTGCTGAAGGTGAATTAGCGGCCGGTGGCAGGGGACAGGGAACCTACATTAGTTACCAGTTGTACTGTTTG
>NC_090250.1:52951822-52976764 GCF_037325665.1 Littorina saxatilis | reverse complement strand
GACAGGGAACCTACATTAGTTACCAGTTGTACTGTTTGTCTCGTCTTTGTGTTGTTGTAAATAGTGTTCATCATAGGGTTTAAAAGGAAATCATTATAATGGTAAATTATATCGTAGAAGGAAACCAAAGTTTAGTCATTGTGCTTCCTCCTCATCCCTAATAATGATGTCTATTGGAGGAGGAAGTCACGTGTCTTATATTTTTGGGGAGAATATTGACTTTGGCCTTCTAGGCTTTCAGTGTTTACTGTCGAAGACAGACCGGACGGGAAGGTGCGAACCCTAGCTTCACAGCATGGAGGAGGCTCCACCACGCTGCTGCTTGAGCAGCCAGTTTGGACTCTCGCATCGTCACCCCCACGCTGCTGTGTGAGCAGCCCCTCTGGATCTTCTCCGAGGCTTCATTACGCTGTTTTGAGCAGCTATCTTGTAACGTCACAGCGGCGCAACCACGCTGCTGTTGGGCAGCAACATCGAAACGGCGCCGTCGCTGCAGAGTGTGTGCCGTGTGACAGCTCTCAACTGGGCTGATTCTCTCACCCCCGCGACAGAGACGCAGGTGTCGACCCGAGGGCGCACCCCCCCCCCCCCCCCCCTGAATTCGTCGAACGTGTAGATAAGTACTTTCTTACGATAGATATCATTTATGGAATGAGGAGGGCCTTTATGACGTACGTGCTTTGTGTTTGACTGTCCTGATTGTCTCGTATGTCGTTTGTTGACATTATTTTGACTGTTGTGTACTTTCTCATGTTCATTATGTTCATCCTCATGCATTCGTGGTAACCCTTTCATTGTTCCATCCATCGTCACCCCCATATTTCACCCAACTGGGAACTATTAAATACTTTCATTTATTTACATCGGTGTTCTGTGAGTGCTGTGTGGTGTGGCCAAAGTTTTTGTGTGAAAAACTAAACATGCAAACGTGCATGCACGCGACAATGGCGAGCTTGCCAGGATGTCCTCTTTGAATTCAAGGAATTCACTTCATTTTTGTCGTTGGCCACACTTCCCATACACTGGACACTGATGTACTGTAGTTAATTAGCTTTTGCTGTTGTCTGGTAACTGTGGGTGGTTGGAGGGGCCCGAGGGTTAGCATCAGGCCTTGTGGGTTGCCTGTCCTTGTTGCCGGTCAGCTGTGCCTTGTTTTGATTTTTCATGTTTTGGCTAACCGTTTGCTAGTTGGTTCTTGTTTATGGAACTTCGTTCTGGTCGTGTTCTTGATGATAGTGCTATCATGGCGTCTAGGACGGAAAGTAGTTCGGATAGGATTGCTAGGTGGCGTTCACTTGCTGAGGAGCTAGGTGTTAAATCTGCCAGTATTCCTGAGTTTATTGCCGAGCGAATGACCCGTGAAGATGCGGAACAGGCTAGACTAGAGCTAGAGAAGGAGAAACTTGAACTAGAAAGGAAAGCTTATCAGGACAAGCTAGAACTGGAAGGGAAAGCTTATCAGGACAAGCTAGAAGTAGCGCGTCGAGAGACTGATGAGCGAGTTAAGTATGTTCAAGCTCAGCGGGAGACTGATGAGAAAGCCGCGGAAG
This sequence comes from Littorina saxatilis, assembly GCF_037325665.1. Lineage (NCBI taxonomy): Eukaryota > Metazoa > Mollusca > Gastropoda > Littorinimorpha > Littorinidae > Littorina > Littorina saxatilis. The sequence goes on along the minus strand of NC_090250.1, from coordinate 52,975,214 downwards.
AAAAACTAAGGCAGGAAAGAGAAGAGCATGACCTTCGCATGCAACTCCTGCAGAGAGAGTCGGAAAGTAAGAGGGTGAAGAGAGGAAGTAGGGATGGAGCTGATAATGAGGGAGATTCCTCAGGTGAAGAAGGGTCTAGTGACCTTCGTGGTTTTCGGCCTTCCATACCGATGTTTGATGAGAGCAAAGAAAACATAGCTACTTGGTTGAAAAGGTTTGAGAGAGTCGCTACCTTGTACAAGTGGAAGAGAAATACGTGGGCAACTAGGGTCTCGACTAGGTTGTCGGGTAGGGCTGTAGAAGTGTACAACACTCTTGATGATGATAGCGCAGACGACTATGACGGTTTGAAGGTCGCGTTGTTAGGCCGCTATCAGCTCACAGCCGAAACCTACCGCCGTCGTCTCAGAACCTGCAAGAGAAAAGAACATGAAACGTTCAGACAGTTCGGTGCTCGCATTGAAGAGAATTTGACTAAGTGGCATGAGCTTTCCGAGATCACAGAACTGAAACAGTTGGTTTTGCTGGAACAGTTCTTGCAGACCCTGAGCGCGGACATGGCCGCGTACGTTAAGGAGAAAAAACCTCAGACGTTAGCCGAAGCAGTTAAGTCCGCTGAGATTCATTTTGAAGCACACCGTGACAGTAAGAAGTTTTTTCAGCATGATCGTGATCAGGGTGGAAAGGCTGGCGTTGGTGAAAAGCAGAAAAGTGGAGATAACTCAGTTGGTACATCCGGTAGGAAGTGTTACATCTGTGAGTCCCCCAAACATTTGGCTAGAGATTGCCCCAAGAAAAGCAAGTCGACGGGAGCGGTGAATAGTGGTCCTGAGAAGTCTTTACCGCCCGTCAGTGTACCTACTTTGTGTACTCCCTGTAGCCAGCAGGACTACGACCCGAGATGCCTGGTTGTGGTAGATGGTGTTGCAGTGGAGGGGTTGCGTGATACTGGATCTCAGGTTTGTGTCGTGAAGAGTTCATTAGTTTCCAGGTCTCAGTTCACAGGACAGGATCTTGAGGTTTCTATGGCTGAGAAAGACATCAGGAGGCGCTATCCAGTGATTAAGGTTCAGGTTGATTGTCCTTTCTACACTGGTGAGGTTGAGGCTATCGTCATGGATACACCTGTTGCTGATTTCATTGTAGGTAATCACGCCCGGCTGGGTGACTCGATTGTTCTTCCAGTGTACGCTGTGTCCAAGGTTGTGTCAGTTGTCACTCGTGCTCAGGCTGCCGCTGAAGGGAAGAAGTCGACTTTGTTACATGTTGCTGCTCCAGGGCTAGAAACAGTCACCCCTGAGCAGTTGCATGACCTTCAGCGGAATGATTCGACTTTGAAGAGTTGTCGTGAGGCGGCAGATCGCCGAGACGTCAGAACGTCTGGTCACTCCGGTGAAGTTGGGTTTGTTTGGAAGAAGAAGATTCTGTACCGTGAGTATCGCGGTGGTGGTAGCGTCTATACTCAGGTTGTTGTTCCCCAGCAGTTGAGGTTAGGTGTTATCAAGTTGGCTCATGAACCGCCTATGGGAGGTCACATGGGTGTTCAGAGGACACGTGATCGAGTTTGGCAGCAGTTCTTTTGGCCAGGTATGTGCGCAGACATACGTCGCTTTGTGTTGTCTTGCGATCAGTGTCAGAAGGTTTCTCATAAGCCACAGAAGGTACCGTTAGGTAAGATGCCTCTCATCGATACGCCGTTCGAGCGGGTGGCGATCGATCTGGTGGGTCCCATCATCCCTGCTTCTGAGTCTGGTAACCGGTACATCCTAGTGTTTGTGGACTACGCTACTCGGTACCCGGAAGCCATTCCCTTGAAGTCGATTGAGGCTGTGAAGGTTGCAGAAGCGATGTGGGCAGTCTGGACTCAAGTAGGAATTCCCTCAGAGATTTTGACAGACCGTGGTACCCAGTTCATGTCCGAGGTGATGAAAGAGGTGGAGCGTTTGCTGGCCATCAAGGGTTTAGCGACTACTCCGTATCATGCGCAAGGAAACGGATTGGTGGAACGATACAACGGAACACTCAAGACCATGCTACGCAAGCTTGCTCAAGAGAAACCGAAGCAGTGGGATCGCTACATTCCTGCACTCCTCTTCGCTTATCGTGAAGTTCCACAGGAGAGTCTGGGATTCTCTCCCTTTGAGCTTCTATACGGCAGGACAGTGCGAGGACCCATGTCTGTTCTTCGCAACCTATGGACGGAAGAGCAAGTCGATGAGCAAGTTCGCACGACTTCTGAGTATGTGGTTGACTTGAGGAACCGGATTGAGGAAACCTGCAAACTGGCGCGGCAGAATTTGTCAGCTGCTGCACAGAAACACGCGAAGGTGTTCAACCGGAAGACAGTTCGAAGACAGTTCCAGCCTGGAGACAAGGTTTTGTTGCTGCTGCCGCAGAAGAAGAACAAACTGCAGTTGTGTTGGCAGGGACCGTTCGACGTTCTGGAGAAGAAGGGCGAGTCAGACTACAGGATTCGGATCTACGGACGTGAGAAGCTGTATCACGCCAATCTTCTCAAGTTGTACAGAGACAGACAAGGGCGACAGGGTCAACCTGTTGTGGGGTTTGAGCTAACAGAGATCAGAGGCGACCTTTTCAGCTGTGAACCTGATGATGCTATGGCCCACTGCGTCAGTGAAGATCTTGAGATGGGAAAAGGCATTGCCGTTCACTTCAAGCAATCGTTTGGAAAAGTTCATCAACTTAGAGCACAAAACAAGAAGGTGGGAGAGGTGGCTGTACTACAGGTAGGTGCTTCCTACGTTTACTACATGATCACCAAGAAACGCTACTTTCACAAACCCTCCTACAAAACGCTGCGGTCCTCCATGGAAGCTATGAGGGACCACTGCAAGCAGAACAATGTCGCTTCCCTGGCCATGCCGCAGATCGGATGTGGATTGGACGAGCTGAACTGGAGCGCCGTCCTTGAGATGATCAAGGAAGTCTTCAAGAACACAGGCATAACTGTTAAGATCTACACCTTCGGGGGCTAAGAAACACAGTTTTTGTACATTTTTGACGTGCATGCTACAGGAATAATGCATATCTTTTTGTTTGCTTGTTTTGTCATGTGCGGGTGATTCCCGGTAGTCGCAACGTGGGAGCCGACTACCTCAGTCGGGCATGCGTTGAATAGGGATCTTTTGCCGTGTAGACAGATGTCTATGCTTAACTTGGGGGGCATTGTCGCGGACAGTTGTATGTAGTTATAAGGTTCCTTGGTCGGGCGTTGCTGACAGGTACCTGTGTCAAGGTGGGAAGACCGGTAGCTGGGCTTAGCTCAGTGATTCGCGCCTTGCACGCTTTGCACGCATTGCACGGGACGTTCACGGTAAGCTGCGCGCTATTTGTAGGGTTCACCGTTTACCTGGTTGCTGACTGAGAAATTCATAGGCATTCTTTTTTCTGTCTCGGCCGAGACCAGATGTTTGTTCGAACGGCTTCGAAATTCGTGTGTGAATTGTCGTTTGAGTTCGAAGTTATTTTCAGTAGTAATGTACGTCTACTGTGGACTTTGTTGAAGTCGGTTGCGTAAAGTGCGCGATGTTTTTCATTAGCCTGTGTGAGGTAAGTCAAATTTCTTGGTCTAATTGGATAGACTTTTGTCAGTTTTTGCTGAAGGTGAATTAGCGGCCGGTGGCAGGGGACAGGGAACCTACATTAGTTACCAGTTGTACTGTTTGTCTCGTCTTTGTGTTGTTGTAAATAGTGTTCATCATAGGGTTTAAAAGGAAATCATTATAATGGTAAATTATATCGTAGAAGGAAACCAAAGTTTAGTCATTGTGCTTCCTCCTCATCCCTAATAATGATGTCTATTGGAGGAGGAAGTCACGTGTCTTATATTTTTGGGGAGAATATTGACTTTGGCCTTCTAGGCTTTCAGTGTTTACTGTCGAAGACAGACCGGACGGGAAGGTGCGAACCCTAGCTTCACAGCATGGAGGAGGCTCCACCACGCTGCTGCTTGAGCAGCCAGTTTGGACTCTCGCATCGTCACCCCCACGCTGCTGTGTGAGCAGCCCCTCTGGATCTTCTCCGAGGCTTCATTACGCTGTTTTGAGCAGCTATCTTGTAACGTCACAGCGGCGCAACCACGCTGCTGTTGGGCAGCAACATCGAACCGGCGCCGTCGCTGCAGAGTGTGTGCCGTGTGACAGCTCTCAACTGGGCTGATTCTCTCACCCCCGCGACAGAGACGCAGGTGTCGACCCGAGGGCGCACCCCCCCCCTCCTGAATTCGTCGAACGTGTAGATAAGTACTTTCTTACGATAGATATCATTTATGGAATGAGGAGGGCCTTTATGACGTACGTGCTTTGTGTTTGACTGTCCTGATTGTCTCGTATGTCGTTTGTTGACATTATTTTGACTGTTGTGTACTTTCTCATGTTCATTATGTTCATCCTCATGCATTCGTGGTAACCCTTTCATTGTTCCATCCATCGTCACCCCCATATTTCACCCAACTGGGAACTATTAAATACTTTCATTTATTTACATCGGTGTTCTGTGAGTGCTGTGTGGTGTGGCCAAAGTTTTTGTGTGAAAAACTAAACATGCAAACGTGCATGCACGCGACACAGGCATACAGTGACAATCCAATACACAGCCTAAGCACATGAACCACAATAGGCGTCTATATAAAAACGTGTCAACAGTACTATTTACACACACACAGACAGTGCTGACACAAAGCGCAGAAAATGTATATACGCGTTATTTTAGGCACTAGGTAGGGGGTGAGGTGGGTGGGGAGATGCAGGAGGGGAAATCACTTGCGCTGGAAGAGGTGTGTTTTGAGATTTGTCTTGAATGTAGTGAGAGAATCTGTGTGTCTGAGAGGCAGAGGTAATCTATTCCAGGTCACAGGGGCTTGATAGGCGAAGGACCTCTCGCCACATGTCTTTGTTTGCACTGTGGGGAGTCGGAAGAGTCGAGTGTCGGCGGCAGAGCGAAGCTGACGAGAGGGGGTGTAGAGATTGAGGAGTTCTGACAAGTATTCTGGGGCAGAACCAGAAACGACGGCAAAAGAAAGAGAGGAGTTTGTATTCGATCCTTTTAGTGATAGGCAGCCAGTGTAGAGAGTGAAGAAGGGGTGTGGCGTGTTCATACTTGGAAGATTTGAAGACCAGGCGGGCAGCGTTATTTTGGATCCTTTGAAGTCTATCTAAAAGGTACTTAGGGAGACCGGCCAGGAGAGAATTGCAATAATCTATCTTTGAGAGGACTAAAGAACACACTAACGTTTTGGTTGCATCAGTGGTGAGGTAGTGACGGACTGAACTAATCTTGCGCATCTCTAGATAGGCGGACTTGCAGATGTTAGAGATGTGTTTTTGGAAAGAGAGAGTTGGATCGAGAGTGACGCCAATGCTGCGGACAGACGGAGAGAAAGAGAGGTAGTTCGTTGACAGTGAGAGAGGCAGGAAAAGAAGGGTGATTGAGAAATTTCTTGGGACAGGCCAGCATAACTTCGGTTTTGTCACTATTTAACTGGAGTTTGTTTAAAGACATCCAATCACTGAGGTCGGTAATGCAATCCTGTGTCCGAGATACCAGATCGTCAACTTCAGCAAGAGGGGCAGACTGATGAAGCTGTGTATCATCAGCGAAACTCTCGTGCGACAACGCATGGCGACTGATAACATCGGACACAGGGGAGGCATATAGAACGAAAAGTATGGGGCCAAGCACGGACCCTTGCGGGACACCGTACTGGAGAGCTGAAGGTTGAGATTTGATGCCGTTGACACAAACGGTCTGCGTCCGGTTAGTAAGGTACGAACGAACCCAGGAAAGGGCCAGATCATGAACACCAAAGGAGTGCTGAAGCCTGTGGAGCAGAATTTCGTGGTCTATCGTATCAAATGCGCTAGACAAGTCCAGTAGTGTTAGAATGGAGACCTGATGTATAGATAGGGTATAGATGTAACTAACATGTCAAGTGCCACCTGTTTGCGTCACCCCACAGAGCAAACAGCGACTGAAGGGTATAGATGTAACTAACATGTCAAGTCAGTGCCACCTGTTTGCGTCACCCCACAGAGCAAACAGCGACTGAAGGGTATAGATGTAACTAACATGTCAAGTCAGTGCCACCTGTTTGCGTCACCCCACAGAGCAAACAGCGACTGAAGGGTATAGATGTAACTAACATGTCAAGTGCCACCTGTTTGCGTCACCCCACAGAGCAAACAGCGACTGAAGGGTATAGATTTAACTAACATGTCACGTGCCACCTGTTTGCGTCACCCCACAGAGCAAACAGCGACTGACGGGTATATATTTAACTAACATGTCACGTGCCACCTGCTAGCGTCACCCCACAGATCAAACAGCGACTGACGGGTATAGATTTAACTAACATCATGTGTCACGTGCCACCTGTTTGCGTCACCCCACAGAGCAAACAGCGACTGAAGATGAAGAGCCAGAAGCAATGGGTGACAGACTCCGCGCTCATGCCAGAGTTCAACAAGATTATACTGTCCACGGGGTAAGTGTGTTAATGTTACGAATACCTTGTGTCTAATGTATAGACTTCTTCAACAACATCATACTATTAGCGTTGCGTATAGGCTTCTTCAACAACATCATACTATTAGCGTTGCGTATAGGCTTCTTCAACAACATCATACTATTAGCGTTGCGTATAGGCTTCTTCAACAACATCATACTATTAGCGTTGCGTATAGGCTTCTTCAACAACATCATACTATTATCGTTGCGTATAGGCTTCTTCAACAACATCATACTATTATCGTTGCGTATAGGCTTCCGCTTCTTCCCCGTGTAAATGATCGTGTACTCCACCATAGATCTGTCGAGGCCACGAGGCGCTAAGGAAATTATCATTTTCTTTTTTATCTATCGAGCTTGCTGGAGCAACAGATAGTTTATTTCTAATTCATAGTACTTATGACGAAGGTGAGTCCTGTGAGAATTTGCTTTTTTTTTTAAACTGTCAGAACACAGTCAGTTTGTAGGGCTGGACCAAGTATATGAGGGAGGGGCTTCCAAAATGAGGCAGGGGTACAGAGGGTGGCTAGGTCTTCCCCCAGCTGCTCTTGGTATCCAAGCATTTGAAAGGGGTAATTTGGGTGTCTCCTTAAGAAAGAAAAGTACATTTGCCAGGAAATGGGGGGGGGGGGGGACTCCTCCCCCCCCCCCTTTCCAACTTGATCCAGCCCTTGGTTGTTGATTTGTCGGCATATGATCTGAGATTGTGAAATAGAATAGGTTTCGTTGATGTGTATTGAAGAGAAAACTGTCTCATTTGATTAGAATTTTGCAAAGGTGATAATGTAAGTACAGGGTGACCACACAAAAATGACACCCACGAAAATGCTAACTTCCACATCTTTTACGATTGCTTCATATTTGGTATACATTAACTTCAGCCTATGCATAGCCTTTCCCTGAAGTGGTAATTTTGTAGATTTAAATGGTCTGACTTTTGTGCCATTTCAAAAAAGGTTTCCAAATTCGGGGGTCGACTCAACAGAACGAGGTTTGACATTGAGCGGTAGCCACACTTACCTAATTTACATCCTTCATACTTTTACCTTTTTGACTCACATGCGAAGCAAAAGTGAGTCTATGTACTCACCCGAGTCGTCCGTCCGTCCGTCCCCCCCGTCCGTCCGACCGGCCGTCCGTCCGGCCGTCCGTCCGTCCGGAAAACTTTAACGTTGGATATTTCTTGGACACTATTCAATCTATCAGTACCAAATTTGGCAAGATGGTGTATGATGACAAGGCCCCAAAAAACATACATAGCATCTTGACCTTGCTTCAAGGTCAAGGTCGCAGGGGCCATAAATGTTGTCTAAAAAACAGCTATTTTTCCCATTTTCTCTGAAGTTTTTGAGATTTAATACCTCACCTATATATGATATATAGGGCAAAGTAAGCCCCATCTTTTGATACCAGTTTGGTTTACCTTGCTTCAAGGTCAAGGTCACAGGAGCTCTTCAAAGTTGGATTGTATACATATTTTGAAGTGACCTTGACCCTGAACTATGGAAGATAACTGTTTCAAACTTAAAAATTATGTGGGGCACATGTTATGCTTTCATCATGAGACACATTTGGTCACATATGATCACTTTGACCCGTATGAAATGTGACCAAAATAAGGTAGTGAACCACTAAATGTGACCATATCTCATGGTAGAAAGAGCCAATAAGCACCATTGTACTTCCTATGTCTTGAATTAACAGCTTTGTGTTGCATGACCTTGGATGACCTTGACCTTGGGTCAAGGTCACATGTATTTTGGTAGGAAAAATGTGTAAAGCAGTTCTTAGTGTATGATGTCATTGCTAGGTTTAGCTGAAGGTCAAGGTCATGTAAAGGTCAAGGTCAAGCATGTGAGTCGTATGGGCTTTGCCCTTCTTGTTGATTATTTGAATGTCTGAGTATACAAAAACACTCCTTTCACCCCCCAGATAATCGGTTACCCGAAGAAATCAGTTTCAGCTAGGTTCAAGGCAATCCTTAGACATGCAAGCGTTGGCGTCATTGACAATTTCGGAGGTGTAATTTGGAACACTTTTGGAGAGACGGACACTTTCGGACCATTTTACCTACAGACTGAAAACTTTGTGGAATGGTCGTGAACAAACTGAAGTTCATGAACAACAAGTATGAGATATTCGCTATTATCGCATTTTTACTGATCAAATGACAAAAACAGCTGTTGTCATTGGTCAACTAGGAACTGTATATCAATTGATATCGCGCAGGAAGTTCCCAGTGAATTTGATATCGTGCAGGAAGTAGTTTATCAATTTTAATTTTGAAGAAAAAATCTCACCTGACGAAAACAAATGTCTCCCATTTTTTAAAATCACAAATTTATAAAAGGAAAGAAATTGCATCAGAAAGTTTAAGCTGTGTGTAACCGAGTGCCAAATGTAACCTACCCTGCTCGCGGGACCAAATGTAACCGAGTGCCCCTTTTTCTCCAAACTCAAACACAACATTTAGTCAAGCTGTCGAACTCACAGAATGAAACTGAACGCAATGCAATTTTTCAGCAAGACCGTATACTCGTATCATCGTCAGTGCACCGCTCATGGCAAAGGCAGTGAAATTGACAAGAAGAGCGGGGTAGTAGTTGCGCTGAGAAGGATAGCATGCTTTTATGTACCTCTCTTCGTTTTAACTTTCTGAGCGTGTTTTTAATCCAAACATATCATATATATATGTTTTTGGAATCATGAACCGACAAGGAATAAAATGAAAGCGTTTTTAAATTGATTTCGAAAATGTAATTTTGATCATAATTTTTATATTTTTAATTTTCAGAGCTTGTTTTTAATCCAAAATATAACATATTTATATGTTTTTGGAATCAGAAAATGATGAAGAATAAGATGAGCGTAAATTTGGATCGTTTTATAAAAAAAAATTTTACAATTTTTTTATTTTTAATGACCAAAGTCATTAATTAATTTGTATGCCACCATGCTGAAATGCAATACCAAAGTCCGGCCTTCGTCGAAGATTGCTTGGCCAAAATGTCAATTTGATTAAAAAATGAGGGTGTGACAGTGCCGCCTCAACTTTTACAAAAAGCCGGTTATGACGTCATCAAAAGTATTTATCGAAAAAAAGAAAAAAACGTCCGGGGATATCATACCCAGGAACTCTCATGTAAAATGTCATAAAGATCAGTCCAGTAGTTTGGTCTGAATCGCTCTACACACACACACACACGCACAGACACACACACACACACACACGCACAGACACACACACACACACATACACCACGACCCTCGTCTTGATTCCCCCTCTATGTTAAAACATTTAGTCAAAACTTGACTAAATGTAAAAACAACCTCAAGTTCACCCAACCAACAACACACCGAAGCAGCAGGAGTGACAGTGACACAACAGGGCGGCACTGCTAACGAACAAGTGACAAACGCGGACTTGATGAAGAAGTTGTGCAGTAATGGATATCAGCTCGAAAAGCTGAGCAACATCATTGAAGAACTGAGAGGTGATGTGCATTTGTTACAAACTGAAAACGAGCAACTGAAGAAGGAAGTTACTGCCAGTAAGCGGAGGGAGGAGAATCTAAGAGCTGACATTGACATTGCACTCCGCCGCGCGAGACTAGCAGACGACAAGAGCGATGCGGTTGAGCAATACACAAGAAATTACAACCTTCGCGTGTACAACCTCTCTGAGCCGGACACTGAGACTGCTGACCAGTGTGAGGATGCTGTGCTTAAACTGTTTCACGACAAACTGGGGCTTCGCAACATTCAAAAGAAAGACCTCGACGCAGTACACAGACTAGGGCGGAGAGAGAAGAGAGAGGGAACAATGCCACCAAGAGGCGTGATTGTTCGATTCATGTCAAGAAAAGTTCGTGACGAGGTGATAAAAAATAGGAAAAATCTGAAAGCATCCCAAAACACACGTGGGTCGCCCGTCATAGTTGAAGATCTGACTAAGAACATATACCAGTTGTATACCTACGCGCGACTGTCTCCAGTTACCAGCCAATGTTGGACAACAAGGGGAAATGTGTTGGTGAAGGCGAAGAACGGAAGGATCATCCACGTTACATCAAGACGTGACCTCGACGATCAGCAGCTGACCTCAACACCACGTCATATTCATCCCCCCTCCGGACCACGAGACAGGCCATCACCCCCGGCAAGAAGAAACCAATCAACAGAAGGTAAAACTGGCGAAGGGAATGACAACTCCAACGACAACATGAGTGACACAGGCACAGACGTCGAAAGTAGACAACAACCAGTGACACGATTGTAGATTGTCGATTCTCACGCTTTTTTGAACAAATAGTGACAGAACTACTCCGAGCTTGCCACACCATTGAGACGAAGAAAAACGCTACTTTTAACTTGTGTGATGCCCCCTTAACCTATTTCTACAGTGGCACACATTCAGTCTTTGATACAGTCAACTATGTGTGATGGTGTGGACTGTATCTGGAGCAGTTCTTGGAGTAAGCTGTCCTCTTTTTCTGCAGAACCTGTGGTATGTTCACAAACAAACATTTTTGTCTTTTGCTTATCTTTGTAAGTGTTTTTGCTTTTTGTAAGAATATGTTATGTTGTATGCTCTCACTCTTTGTACTTGTTTATATCCATGCTGTAAAACACTATATTGCTATTTCATATGTTACGTGGATTTCCATTGGTCAATTGGGAAAAACTGAGCTCATTGTAAAAGTGATATCGACGACATTTCCGTCGATATCAGTTTTGATATCGACGACCTCTTTATTGCTTCCCCACTTCAAAAACAAAAACACCTAAATTTAAAAACAAACAAATATATATGAAAATGTAATGATCCCAGAATTTAGTTGAGCAAGTGACTAAAGACTTTTTGAAAGAAAAGACATTTTTGAATACTGAAAAGTACAAGAAAAGAGTGAACAAAAAGAAATAATAATCAGAGGGAGGGATATGGAACAGCCAAAACTGAGACAAATACTTTTGTAATTTCTTTACAGTAAATACAAAATGTCCAGAGAATTAGCAATATATCTAACATTGACTGACTGTGTGATGATATCTTCTGCTATTGGTCTGTTTCGACAGTGATATCAAAATCTCGACCTCCGGTCTCGATTTTGATATCACTGTCTCAACAGACTATAGCAGAAGATATCATCAGACAGTCCGTCAATATTGGGTAGTATTATGTCTCAAGAGCTATTCTGCTGGATGGAAGATAAACTGGGAGGGCAGCAGCTTTTGTTTCATGTCCTGGATGGTGACTGCCATATGATGTTATTGTCACCTTTTTTTTCAGATGTTATTTAGAACAACTTTGATTTTTGTCAGTAACCTCTTCTTTCCTTCAAACCTGCATGTGCCACAGGTGGTGTTGTTTTTGTTGTTGTGTTTTCTCTGTTTTTGCTGTTTGTAAATCCTGTCCTCTCCTGTATAACTCCTTAAAAATATGTACCATACACCTGCCTTTCGACTGCGCAGCTTCTGGTTGGCAGTCAGAATGGCATTCTGTTGTGTTCCTCTTTTTGGGTGATTACTATTATGAATATAGTGACTTTATTGTGCAAGATTTATGTAATTATGACGGTCGACATTGAAAATGTTAGTCTCTGTGTTTGTGAAAGTATTATTTATTGTTCTCCCTATCTCTATTGTGGCAGATTGGGAGATCAGCCCACATGATGTATTATCTTCCATTTAATCCATGACAAATAATTTGGGAAATTGTGTTACCTTGTGTTCAGTAAATGTTAATGGTGTACATGACTATATGAAACGCAAGGATGTGTTAGCATATTTACGGAGTCAGAACTGTAATATTTACTTTTTACAGGAGACCCATATTAAAACTGAGGCCGAAAACTTTCTTCGCTCAGCTTGGGGTTACAATGTATGGGTAGCAGGAAAAGAAACAAATAAGAATGGTGTGGCTATATTATTTAATAATAATTTTATGTATAAAATGCATAATGTTATCCGGGATGATAATGGTTGTTATATCATTATGGATGTTGAGTTAAATGATATAAGAGTTACACTTGTTAACATATATGGTCCCAGCAGTGGAGATCACCCTGAATTTTTTGATGAAGTGATGGGTAAAGTCCAGACCATCGGAAATGACTTATTGATTATGGGAGGAGATTGGAATGTACTTTTGAATACAAAATTGGATGCACGCAATTATGTTAGTGGTGTTAATCGCCCCAAGTCAAGGTTGAAAATTAAGGATTTGATGTTACGACATGAACTGATTGATGTATGGCGAGAACTGAATCCTGAGAAAAGGAGATATACATGGCGTCGCTTTAATACTGTAAAACAAGGCCGTCTTGATTATTTCCTTGTGTCAGAAAATTTAATGAACAGACTTAATGGAGTGAATATAGGCTCGAGTTATCGATCAGACCATAGCCCAGTGTATATTTCACTTAAATCTGAAGAGAAACCTAGAGGCAAACCCTACTGGAAATTTAACAACTCGTTGTTGCGTGATAAGGAGTATGTAGATATCATTAAAAAAGTGATATTGGATATCAAGAAACAGTATGCAAAGATTGATGATTTGGATGGTATTGAGAATATTTTGAATTGTGATTTACATTTAGAAATAAACGACCAGTTATTTTTGGAGGTACTCCTTATGGAGATACGTGGCAAAACTATCTCATATGCCTCCTTTAAGAAGAAAAAAGAAAGAGAAAAAGAAGAAAATTTATTAAGAGAAATAAATGTTTTAGAATCCACATTTAGGGATGAAGATTTAACCACTCTTGAGGAAAAACAAAGAGAGTTATTGCAATTACGGGTTCATAAATGTGAAGGAATGGCTGTGAGATCAAAGGTCAAATGGATTAATGAAGGCGAACGTGCTAGTAAGTATTTTTGTAATTTGGAAAATCGACATTTTTGTAATAAAGCAATGAATTATGTTGAAACAGATGAAGGAAGGATGTTATATAATCAGGAAGATATTATGATTGAAGTTCAACAGTTTTATGATAAATTATATGCAGAAAGGAATGTAGAGGATGTTGACCTTAGTCTTTTAAATGCCTCTAAATTATCTCCAGAGGAAAGTATGATGCTTGAGGGCATAATTACAGAAGCTGAAGCCTTAGCAGCCCTTCGCTCAATGAAAAACAATAAAAGCCCAGGTTCAGATGGATTTACTACAGAGTTTTTTAAAATGTTTTGGACTGACATTGGTACTTTTCTTGTCCGTTCAGTAAATTGTAGTTTTCAACAAAGAGAGATGTCAATAACCCAGAGACAAGGAATAATTACATGTATCCCCAAAGATGGTAAACCTAAACAGTATTTAAAAAACTGGCGTCCTATTACATTATTGAACACTGTGTATAAAATTGCCTCTACCTGTATTGCAAACCGACTTAAAAAAGTTTTGCCAATGTTGATACATGAAGACCAAAAGGGATTTCTCAAAGGCAGATGTATTAGTGAAAACATACGTCAACTGTTTGATACACTCGTGTACACAGAAGAGCATAATATTCCTGGTCTCTTGTTGACGATTGACTTCCAAAAAGCTTTCGATAGTATTTCTTGGTCCTTTATTGAGAAAAGTCTTGATTTTTTTAACTTTGGACCGCAACTCAGACAGTGGGTAAAGACTTTTTATAATCATATTATTACATGTGTAACTGTAAATGGCCATTATACTGGATGGTTTGAGATACACAGAGGCGTTAGACAAGTGGATTCTCTTTCACCTTATTTGTACTTAATTTGTGCAGAAATTTTGTCTTTAATGATTAGACAAAATGATAAAATTAAAGGGATTAGATTAAAAGAACGAGATGTTTTACTGTCGCAGTTTGCAGATGACACCACCCTTTACTTAGATGGAAGTAAGGAGTCATTTGTAGAAGCTATACGTACACTTAAACTGTTCGCAAATATGTCTGGTTTGAATATGAATTACGATAAAACAAATGTTATTTGGATAGGTAGTAGAAAGAATTCGCATGTTAGATTTTTACAAGATCAAAATTTTTGCTGGAACCCTGGTATTTTTAAGGTCTTGGGTATACATTTTTCGGTTGATTTACAATGTATTGTTCACATTAATTATCAGGATAAACTAAAAGATATTAAAAAGATTTTATATGTATGGGGAAAGAGACATCTTACCCCACTAGGTAAAATAATAGTTATTAAAACCCTTGTATTGTCAAAGATTACACATTTGTTTATGTGTCTGCCTGATCCTGATAGCAACTTATTGAAAGAATTGGATAAGTTGTTATTTGATTTTTTATGGAGTGGTAAAAGAGCAAAAATTAAAAAGACAGTAGTGTGTAAACCCCTTGAAGAAGGGGGGTTAAATATGGTGAATATTTATGTATTTTTGTCAACATTGAAGATCGATTGGATGCGAAAAGTTGTTTGTGGTGATTCATGTTTGAAAACCTCATCATGTTCTACATCGTATTAATTCCATTTTGTTTAGGTTTATTTGGAAGAAAAAGTATTCAAATACGCGCGCATTTGAAAAAGTAAGACGAACAGTTATGTGTAAAGAAAAAGATTATGGTGGTTTGAATATGATAAACGTATTAGATATGCACAACTCATTTATGATTTCCTGGCTTGTTAATTTGCAAAACTCCACACAAAAGTATTGGTCTGTTATTCCAAGATATTGTCTGTCATGTCTGGGCATTGGTTTATCGTGCTTTGACTCAAATGCATCTTCGAAAACAATGAATGGCCTCAATATTTGCAGATCATTGTTTTGGAAACAAGTGTTATTGACTTGGCTTGACAATAAAAGTGTTTTCTGTGAAAAGTATGATTTTACACCAGTAATATTAAAGGACCAATGCATTTGGAACAATATGAATATTCAATTTAAACATAAATGCCTATTTTTTAAAGATTTTATAAAACATAATATCTCATTTGTAAAGGATGTTATGAATGAAAATGGTACTATTATTTCTTTTGAAGATTTATGTCAAAAAGTGGGTTATAAACCATCCAGACAGTTTGAATACAATGCATTATGCACAGCACTTAAATCCAGACGTACAGACACATTACCATATCAATATTTTACATTGCAGGATTTCATTGTTAACGGTGGTAATATAACAGCAAAGTTTATTAGAAAATGTTTAGTTGATCTTGATGTCCAGATTCCGAGTGCCTGTGATTTTTGGAAACGAAAACATAATGTAGATTTGGATAAGAGAAACTGGTTACTGGCCGTTAACAGCACAAAAGAAGAAAGATTACGTCTGCTGCACTGGAAACTATTACATAGAATATATCCAACCAATATTTTATTAAACAAAATGGGATTACGAACATCGAATAAGTGTGAAGTTTGTAATGAATTAGACACCCTTGAACATTTCTTTTTTAGTTGCCAAGAGGTGATGAAGGGTTGGAAAATATGTAAAGATTTTGTGTATAAGAAAATACATGTTGCCATCATTTTGAATGAAGAAAATGTATTTTTGGGTTATTATAGGGAAAGTTTGAAAAGTGATTATATTTACTTTGTGAATTATTGTATTTTAATTACCAAAATGACCATTGGAAAATTTAGATATGGGAAAAAGTTAGATTTGGGTGTATTATTGGAAACTGAGCTGAACATTAGGAATAAATTTATGTTATGATTACTTTTATGTATTTATTTATTTAAACATATTAGTTTACTGATAAGGTTTATTGATATAAAAATGTACACATTTGACAGAGAAAAGAAAAGACCTATGAAGAAGGTTTGCTCCAAGCCACACACACACAAAAAAACAAAACAAAACAAAAAAAATGATAAGGCAAAAAATAATTGTAGTAGCAAACCTGCATGCAACTGAGGTTTAAAAAAAAAAAAAAAAAGAAAAAAAAAAAAAAAAAAAAAAAAAAATGTTTGAAAACATTTGTTATGGATATGTATCCAGAATTAAATATTGTGAATCTGGTTGGTAGCAATTATATAAAAGTGTTGAAAAATACGGTGAAAAACAAGTTTTGGCAAGATGTGTTAAAGCATTATGAAAAGTTATATGCAAAATGTTTACCTGTTAATATTGATGAATTTTTGTACGAATGTCTTTTTTATAATGATAACATAGTGAGAGGTAAAAGAAGCATTTATTATAAGAGTTGGCATGAAGAAGGAATTGTACACGTGAAACATTTAGTAAATTTGGAGGGTAAATATTTGAATTATCAAGAATTTTCTGAATTATTTCCCAATGTTAAAAGTGATATTTTGTTGTATTGTGTAATTGTATCCGCTGTGAAAAGCTATCAGAAGAAATTGAATTTTAAGACATTGAATTGTCAGCATGAATCAGTGGATAGTAGAGTGTGGTCAGTGATAAAAAAAGGA
Source organism: Littorina saxatilis (assembly GCF_037325665.1). Taxonomy (NCBI): domain Eukaryota; kingdom Metazoa; phylum Mollusca; class Gastropoda; order Littorinimorpha; family Littorinidae; genus Littorina; species Littorina saxatilis. Next base: position 52,958,329 of record NC_090250.1, on the reverse strand, counting down.
AATCATGTTGTGAAGAAGGTGTTTGTGCAGTCTAACGATATTCCATCTGCGGTTTCCAAATGGAATAGCACCAGTGAACGTAATATGAATTGGAAATTAATTTTCTTGAAACCCTTTCAAACTACTGTTGATGTCAGTTTAAGGTGGTTTCAGCTGCGACTCCTACACCGGACTCTACCTTGTAATAAATATTTATATTTATGTAAAATTAAAAATTCAACGCTCTGCACATTTTGCGGGTATCATGAAGAGACAATTTTTCACTTATTTTGGGAATGTATGATTGTTAAAACCTTCTGGATTAAATTGAATAATGTATTGCACAAAGAATGTTTACATTGTGAACATTTGACTTTTTCAAAAGGATTGATAATATTTGGAAATGATGATAATGTGAACACTGATAATGTTTTAGATTTGATTATTCTTTTAGGAAAATATTATATTTATAAATGTAAACTTCAGGGCTCAGTTCCGCTTTTGAATGTTTTTTTGAAAATATTAAAACAAAGATATTACATTGAAAAGAAATTGAATCTTATCAGGAATAGAAATGTTGAATTTTTGTCAGAGTGGTTACCCTATGCGAATATATGTTAGGTTATTGACCAAGGCGAAGTGTCCATTTCAGCTTAACTTTTTGTACAGTTTAAAATTGTAGGTTTTTATAAGATTTTAGGCAAGAGTGTGTGTGTATGTCTTATGTCTGTCTGCTTCACTTATCCTCTTACCTGTCTGTCACCCTGTTACCCCTCTCTCTCTCTCTCTCTCTCTCTCTCTCTCTCTCTCTCTCTCTCTCTCTCTCTCTCTCTCTCTCTCTCTCTCTCTCTCTCTCTCTCTCTCTCTCTCTCTCTCTCTCTCTCTCTTTTTTATCAGTATTGTCGGTATGTTACATGTCCGTCTGTCGGTTAGGTCCTAATGTTGTATGTCTTGTATACTTGCCATTTACATATTTATTATACATGTTGAAGGATGAATGAAGATACATTGTAGACGGATGCATGTTATGGATTAAAAGCCCCACGATGATGTGCTTGGCAAATACAAAAACAAAAACAACAAAAAACAAAAAAACAACCTAAAAACAATCCCCCAAAAAAACAATCTAACAAAACCTAATTAAAACCTCGTCTACTGAACCTAACTGAAACCTCGTCTACTGAACCGAACTGAAACCCCGCCTACTGAACCCCGTCTACTAATATCCAACTGAAATCTAACTGAACCCCGCTAACGAAACCCCGTCGCACATTCCGCCATTCTGTAAATCACAGAATGCACGTCATAAGTATAGCAGTTGGACTTCACTACCACTATTATAAAATAAAAGTGTTATTGTTATTACATATGTATTATGGTTGAGTATTTTTGTTTGTTTGTTTGTTTATTTGTTGCTTAACGTCCAGCCGACTACGCAGAGCCATATCAGGACGAGGAAGGGGGGGATGAAGGGGGCCACTTGTCAAGCGATTCCTGTTTACAAATGCACTAACCCATTACTTGTGTCTCAGCAGGCTTTAGTAAAACTAAATTAATACCTACTGGAAGATTACCAGTTTCCAGTATGTTAAAATAGGCTTAACCTATCTACTGCTGGACTTACATCAGAACACTAACAGATTAAACTATACATGAATCGCGAGACAAGCGGCAAGAGAAGAGATTTTTGGAAAAAATACAGGTGAATGAGCAAGAAGGCAGAAAAAAGAAAAGAATTCATGAAGAAAAAGAGAGCATGACAGGAAAGAGGAACCAAAAATCTACCTAACAGCAAACTAGAAAGCTCCTGCGGTTCCAAAAACAGGAGGGGCCTTTAATTTCATAACCGCAGTGCCCCACTGCGGGAGGTTGAGTATTTATGTGCGTGTCTGCCCAAACAGTGTGTATATGAATTAGTGTGTATGTATACTTGTTGAGTGTGTATTTGAGACAAAGTCAAAGAGTCTTTCTTTACTTTTCTTTATTTGGTGTTTAACGTCGTTTTCAACCACGAAGGGTTATATCGCGACGGGGAAAGGGGGGAGATGGGATAGAGCCACTTGTCAAATGTGCTCCAGGGGCTTGCAACGTAGTACAATATATTACCTTTCTGGGAGAATGCAAGTTTCCAGTACAAAGGACTTAACATTTCTTACATACTGCTTGACTAAAATCTTTACAAAAATTGACTATATTCTATATAAACAAAGGGTAAAAGGAGAAACAGAATCCGTTAGTCGCCTCTTACGACATGCTGGGGAGCATCGGGTAAATTCTTCCCCCTAACCCGCGGGGGGTAAGTCAAAGAGTGAAAAATAAATGAATAGAAAGAGATGAAAATGTTTTAAGATTAAAACTAACCTACAAAAACTTACAACCAAAACGTTAACTTTTACAAAGTTTATTAACACTGAACAACTGACAACAACTGCCAACAAGTCTCACATAGTTTCTCTGGTCTATTTCAAGGGAGACAACTATTCTATCATTAAACTCTTGCTGCTAACACTCCTCAAAGAAAACTAACACCATAACCAATACAAGGACTCTAAAGATTCACAGACTAAAAAAGAACACTAGATTATAATAATAATAATAAATAATACTTATTACTATTTATAACGCGCACATATCTCACCAACAGGCGACTCAAGGCGCACATACACTCGTTCACACACACGGAGACTTAAAGTCACTAGCACACACACACACCATCAAACATTAAAATATGTACAGTTATATAAACAACTCACAAACTGACAATACTAATGACTTCACAAAAGACTTTTCACGACTGACCCAAACCGACCCACCACATGCCCTGCACACACAAAACAACATGGCGCAAATTAGCTTCACAGCGACTGGTCATGATTATACATATTTCTTGCTAAAAAACCAACAAACACAATAAACCAAACATAGGAATATGTTACTTAGGTTCTTAAAAACAACCCTGCCAAATAAAACCCTTCCACTCACCATGGAGTTGGACTTGCCCAAAAACAACTTTACATCAGCAGCTGGTCTTCTCCCAAAAACAACAAGAGGCGAAGCTTTCAAGGCTCACGTAAGAAATCGACAAGCAGTAACACAAACTCAATCACTCCGTCACATAATACACACATACCCACACACAGTAATCATAGGTGACACGGTGCAAGAGTGCGAGACACTAGATCTAGATCTGTCTGTCTTTAGCCTACTTACGCGGACACGACTGCCAGATGGCCAGATCGACACTGCGCTCTCGATAGCGCTTCCTCGCGCAGACACTGGAAACACGCTGTGCAGATTAACCTGTAGGAAATCTCCTTTGGTATCTTCTTTATCTATTTTTCTGGAGCTACGAAACCGAACAATGTGAAATCGTCTTCTCCGAATCGGCGAACTGCAGCTCGGTGATAACTGTATCTATACCACAATCCTTCACGCGATCTGACCTAACCTTGACCCCTGACCTGGTCTACATACCACACACGACACAAACCAGTCTCCTGTTTTTACCCCTCCCAAAACCCCCCACCACCCGTTTTCTTTGAATACACACTTTAACTACATACGTGCCGACAAAATGTTGATCATTGCTTCAATACTTTGAAGCTGTTGCTTGAATAATAACCAGGTAAAATTAGTATTTCGGTGTTCAGTCAAATGTTAAAGTTTCTACCACAGACGCACGCACGCACGCACGCACGCACAGACAGACAAAAGTTAGCATCGCATAGGCTACACTTACGTGAGCCAAAAAGGGGCCTTCGCTAAGAATGCTGGGAACTATCAAAAGGGAAATTAAGAAGGGAAACAACACGGAACCTTCTGGCCTATACGCCTTTGACGAGGTTATCTCCCGTCCTCCACATAAGCATACATAAACAACTCAACAGTTTCAACCACCACAAACTAAATCCTTTAACAACAACAAAACACATTATTCCTTCCAAATAACATGCCTACAATACAGTTCTCTCTAACACTCAAACGGTTTTCTAAAACATTCAATAAACAAGTTTTCCCGAACATTCAACTCACAAAACAATCTACTTGAACATTCAAATAAATCCTCCCAAAGCAGGACACAACCCGCATACTTTAACTCTGTTTTACCCATTATATAAAAAAGAATAGCATATAAATAACATACCCGTCTCAACAAAGTCACATTACTGTTCCCTTTCTGCTCGTAGCAAACCTGCCACGCGACCGCTCACTGGACACGTCTGTTCTGTTCGAAGCCCCAGCGAAAAGTAAATGCCCCAACCCACAACATCCCGCGTGCCTACGTCACAAGGTTAAAACAAATTCAACTCAGAGGGGTGTCGGGTACCGAAAAGCGATCATTTTACCTATGCAAATTAAAGGATCGGCTCTTCCGCCAGACCATTTCAATACAGACAAACACAGTCTCGGAAACCTTAGTGGATCCCCGATAGTACAGGTTTAAATCCTCGATAGCACAGAGGTACCACGAGTTCACAAGTTCAAACGGATGCACAAAAGTACATGTGTACCGCCGTCGCGATATAACCTTGAATGGTTGAAAACGACGTTAAACACCAAAGAAAGAAAGAAAGACATGTGTACTGTAACTGTCGCAGTCACAAGCTCACATCTGTAATGAATAAAAACAAACTTTTCCCACCCAGCTTTAACAGAGAAGTAGTAGAAAAGAATGTGTACAATCTTACAGACTGAGGTGGGTGGAACGGGGAACGGGGTCGGCCCGCTATTGCGCGGGCCGCTATTGCGCGGGGCCGCTATTGCGCGAATCTTTAGGGTTAGGGTTAGGGTTAGATTCGCGCAATAGCGGCCCCGCGCAATAGCGGCCCAGCCCCGGTGGAACAGCCATAAACAAAGCTGTACTCAGAAAACTGTGAGAGCTCAGCTGCAGTGTTTCAGCGCACATCACTCACAAAAGGGAGGAAATGAGCAGCCGATTTAAACAGTTCGCACCTGCATGAACCATTGTCCACCCTTCTTAGTCGTAGCCATACAACATCAACCGAAAAAAACTCAGCATCTTTCAAACAGTCACAGCGCTGTCGAAGGACGCCATTTTGGATGCGTCGTCTGCACTCAGCGGGACTGAGATTCGACAACATCATCATGCAGTCCGTCGACACCGACAAATACCTGGAAGCTTTCTTGGGCACAGAAAATGAGCCAGAGGACTTCACTGATACTGCCTGGCGCACTTCAGTTGCTGCCATCGTTCAGAACTGCCAAATCGCACAGTCAAAAAGTCTACCACTGATGAAGTAACTGGGACATTCTTCGCTGTCCCTTCTAACTCCACTGAACTCGTTAGCCTTTGTTTGTGATCTGTTTCGACCGTATATTTTTGTTCTTTTTCAGTTTGAATGCCTTATTTTGTCTGAGAAAAAGAAACAGTTACTGAAAAATAAAAGAAAGAGCAGCAAAGTTGCGAAAGCATGAAAAGACAATCCAACATTTCAAACATTAAATACATGGCAGTAGCCTCCCATGCGTTTGTCCGACTTCTTGAGACTCGGGTTAATGGTTCCTACTGTTCCGAAATCGAATGCGATAAAATCGTTATCGTTAGATTTGACTGTGATATCAACATTTATCAGTCTGAATGTCTGGAAAGGCTGATGATCATATCAGATCTCGGCTCACGCCTCGATCTGATATGATTTCAGCTTTCTCGACATTCAGACTGATGAAATGTTGATATCACAGTCAAATCTAACGATAACTAATAAACTCAAATGACTGGACAAATGACCCCCTTCGTTGTAAAGTTACACTTGCACAAAAGCGCTCAAAATTCATCAATGACAGAAACGCATTCCTCCATGAAAAATGCCCCGATAATGTCTGTTAATGCTGTATGAAAGTCACTGACTGTCTCATGTTGGTTAAGGTATTCTATGGCATTCAAATAACTCCAGAGGTAACAATATGGAGGGCTTAAATCGGGTTAGTTTGGCCACCGCTCAATTTCAAACCTCGTACTGTTGAGACGATCCCTGAAATTAAAAACTTGTTTTGAAATGGCACAAAAGTCAGACCATTGAATCTACACAATTGCCACTTTGTGCAGTTGTCATGCATACGCTGAAGTTAATGTACACTAAATATGACGTTATTCGGTCAGCAGATGTAAAAGTAATTAGTATATTTGTGGGTGGCATTCGGGGGGGGGGGGAGGGGGGGTCACCCTGTACAACAAAACCGAAAGCAACAAAGACAGAAGAAAAGCCAAGGTGTTCACAATGGGACGACAAAGAGACAGAAGAAAAGCCAAGGTGTTCACAATGGGACGACAAAGACAGAAAAAAAGCCAAGGTGTTCACAATGGGACGACAAAGAGACAGAAGAAAAGCCAAGGTGTTCACAATGGGACGACAAAGAGACAGAAGAAAAGCCAAGGTGTTCACAATGGGAAACGCAACTGAAACATTTACTAGAAACTCGATGATCGATTTTTGAAATGGACGAACAGGTTGCATTACAAGCAGATGGTTCATGTTGGTAATACTAACACGTTGCATAAATCAACCT
>NC_090250.1:52929322-52946822 GCF_037325665.1 Littorina saxatilis | reverse complement strand
CTCGTTCTGGGTAAGCCACAAACAATGTCCCTCGTTCTGGGTAAGCCACCAACAATGTCCATCGTTCTAGCTAAGCCACCAACAATGTCCCTCGTTCTGGCTAAGCCACCAACAATGTCCATCGTTCTAGCTAAGCCACCAACAATGTCCCTCGTTCTGGCTAAGCCACCAACAATGTCCCTCGTTCTGGCTAAGCCACCAACAATGTCCCTCGATCTGGGTAAGCCACCAACAATGTCCCTCGTTCTCGGTAAGCCACCAACATTGTCCCTCGTTCTGGCTAAGCCACCAACAATGTCCCTCGTTCTGGGTAAGCCACCAACAATGTCCCTCGTTCTCGGTAAGCCACCAACATTGTCCTTCGTTCTGGCTAAGCCACCAACAATGTCCCTTGTTCTTGGCTAACCCACCAACAATGTCCCTCGTTCTGGGTAAGCCACCAACAATGTCCATGCATCTTTCTGGGTAATCCAATCGCCACGGTAGTACCAACGTGACCTAGATGTTTTGTGTACAGCCCTTCGCCACGGGAGTACCAACGTGACTTAGACTAAGATAATTGTCTACCTATACCCGTGTGACTTGGAATAATAGGCCGTGAAAGGTAAATATGCGCCGAAATGGCTGCAATCTACTGGCCGTATAAAATTTCATCTCACACGGCATCACTGCAGAGCGCCTAGAACTGTACCCACGGAATATGCGCGATATAAGACTCATTGATTGAAGATGTTTTGTGTGCAGCCATTCGCCACGGGAGTACCAACGTGACTAATATGTTTTGTGTGCAGCCAATCGCCACGGGAGTGCCAACGTGGCCAAGATGAGGAAAGAGGAACACCCGCCCAAAAGACTCACCCAAGGCCAGTACTCGTGTACCCGAGCACACTACCCGCAGGAGCAGATAGTCATGTGCCAACTGAATGGCGTTGGAATCTTTGACTTCAGCCCCAAGCTTAGAATGGTGGCTACTGGAGGTGGGTTGGTAGGTTGGTTGGTTAGCGTTTTATCGTTCCTACAACCTATCTGGTTATCTGGGACCAATGCAGGTTTGTGCCCTTTCTCAGTGGCTAGTGGAGGTACGATGGCTTCCACAAATACAACTGTCCACTCAAGTGAAAAGTGCCAGGCGGCATATTTTAATTCCGTTTTGAATGGTTTTAGAAGAATTGCGTGTCAGCTAGATATGATGCCCTTCTTTTTCCAAAACATGCTGACTGGAGCGTTTCATTGACGCTACGAGGGCTTCCTTCACTCCCCAGTAACCACGCGTGTTGGTCTCATTAGTTCAACGCAACGCAACTCTTACACAGCCAGTCATTCAGTTCACTACAACAAGTGAGAGGGCGATGGCAGGGGTTGGGTGTTGTGGGGTTAGGTGGGGGAGTGTTGTGGGGTTGGGTGGGTGAGTGTTGTGGGGTTGGGTGGGTGAGTGTTGTGGGGTTGGGTGGGTGAGTGTTGTGGGGTTGGGTGGGTGAGTGTTGTGGGGTTGGGTGGGTGAGTGTTGTGGGGTTGGGTGTTGTGGGGTTGGGTGTTGTGGGGTTGGGTGTTGTGGGGTTGGGTGTTGTGGGGTTGGGTGGGTGGGTGTTGTGGGGTTGGGTGGGCGAGTGTTGTGGGGTTGAGTGAGTGAGTGTTGTGGGGTTGAGTGAGTGAGTGTTGTGGGGTTGAGTGAGTGAGTGTTGTGGGGTTGGGTGGGTGAGTGTTGTGGGGTTGAGTGAGTGAGTGTTGTGGGGTTGAGTGAGTGAGTGTTGTGGGGTTGAGTGAGTGAGTGTTGTGGGGTTGGGTGGGTGAGTGTTGTGGGGTTGGGTGGGTGAGTGTTGAGGGGTTGGGTGGGTGAGTGTTGTGGGGTTGGGTGGGTGAGTGTTGAGGGGTTGGGTGGGGGAGTGTTGTGGGGTTGGGTGGGTGAGTGTTGTGGGGTTGGGTGGGTGAGTGTTGCGGGGTTGGGTGGGTGAGTGTTGTGGGGTTGGGTGGGTGAGTGTTGTAGGGTTGGGTGGGTGAGTGTTGGGTGGGTGGGTGTTGTGGGGTTGGGTGGGTGAGTGTTGTGGGGTTGGGTGGGTGAGTGTTGTGGGGTTGGGTGGGTGTTGTGGGGTTGGGTGGGTGTTGTGGGGTTGGGTGAGTGTTGTGGGGGTGGGTGGGTGGGTGAGTGTTGTGGGGTTGGGTGAGTGTTGTGGGGGTGGGTGGGTGGGTGAGTGTTGTGGGGTTGGGTGGGTGAGTGTTGTGAGTTTGAGTGGGTGAGTGTTCTGGGGTTGGGTGGGTGGGTGTTGTGGGGTTGGGTGGGTGAGTGTTGTGGGGGTGGGTGGGTGGGTGTTGTGGGGTCGGGTGGATGGGTGTTGTGGGGTTGGGTGGGTGGGTGTTGTGGGGTTGGGTGGGTGGGTGTTGTGGGGTTGGGTGGGTGAGTGTTGTGGGGTTGGGTGGGTGTGTGTTGTGGGGTTGGGTGGGTGAGTGTTGTGGGGTTGGGTGGGTGTGTGTTGTGGGGTTGGGTGGGTGGGTGAGTGTTGTGGGGTTGGGTGGGTGAGTGTTGTGGGGTTGGGTGGGTGAGTGTTGTGGGGTTGGGTGGGTGAGTGTTGTGGGGTTGGGTGGGTGAGTGGGGTTGGGTGGGTGTGTGTCGTGGGGTTGGGTGGGTGAGTGTTGTGGGGTTGGGTGGGTGAGTGTTGTGGGGTTGGGTGGGTGAGTGTTGTGGGGTTGGGTGGGGGAGTGTTGTGGGGTTGGGTGGGTGAGTGTTGTGGGGTTGGGTGGGTGAGGGTTGTGGGGTTGGGTGAGTGAGTGTTGTGGGGTTGGGTGGGTGAGTGTTGTGGGGTTGGGTGGGTGGGTGTTGTGGGGTTGGGTGGGTGTGTGTTGTGGGGTTGGGTGGGTGAGTGTTGTGGGGTTGGGTGGGTGGGTGTTGTGGGGTTGGGTGGGTGAGTGTTGTGGGGTTGGGTGGGTAGGTGTTGTGGGGTAGGGTGGGTGTTGGGTGGGTGAGTGTTGTGGGGCTGGGTGGGTGAGTGTTGTGGGGTTGGGTGGGTGGGTGTTAGAGGGGTTGGGCAAAGGTGGGGATGATAGCTTTCGCGTTTTATGCCTCTCTGTCCGTCTGACCGCGTTCGTTGAATGAAGCTGCAAAGAGGGAAGAATAATGTAAGCGTGTCCTACGCAGACCGGCCTGGAGTCGAGACGGACTGACATGATAACACTGACACACAATACGGCGTGCATACTCAGGGATGGTCAAATTGTCCGCCCCATCTCCAGGGGCGAGTAAACAATCTGCCGGGATTGTAGAAACAGCCTGGCCACTCGCCCGGCTGGCCAGTAAATATTCTGGTCAAATGTAACATGCGTGGTTGTAATGTCGAGTTTCAAAGCAATTCAAACACTGCATTATTTACCGGACCAGCGACTAGTGACTTTTCTGGCTGGCGAGTTAACATTTTGAGATTTGGCCATCTCTGCATACTTGTACAGCAGCTTTAGACAGAGAGAACAGAGAGAAGACCTAGATTTAAAACATGTATCGGTACCGCGGTCTAACTGTCTTGGTCGCACTAAAATTGTTGGATCAAAAGATACCCTACGTGTCAACGCTATCGGACATTCGACCGGCCTGGGGTTGAAACGACCGGCCTGGAGTTGAAACGGCCGGCCTGGGGTTGAAACGACCGGCCTGGGGTTGAAACGGCCGGCCTGGGGTTGAAACGATGCATAAAATATTTCAAACAAAAAGTATGCGTAAATGACCAAAGACCGAGGCATCGGAATAACACTGTTACCTGGAGCATGGGACAGCACTTGTTTTGGCTTACCTGTATAGAGCCAATAGTCGTGGGTCTGTGATCTGTGCCGTCTTCTGTGTTTGGGCTTACCTGTATGGAGCCAATAGTCGTAGGTCTGTGATCTGTGCTGTCTTCTCTGTTTGGGCTTACCTGTATAGAGCCACTAGTCGTGGGTCTGTGATCTGTGCCGTCTTCTCTGTTTGGGCTTACCTGTATAGAGCCAATAGTCGTGGGTCTGTGATCTGTGCTGTCTTCTCTGTTTGGGCTTACCTGTATAGAGCCACTAGTCGTGGGTCTGTGATCTGTGCCGTCTTCTCTGTTTGGGCTTACCTGTATTGAGCCAATAGTCGTGGGTCTGTGATCTGTGCTGTCTTCTCTGTCCACAGGTACGGACCATGTTATTCGACTGTGGAACTGCTTCCTGAACAAGTAAATTATTTTCCATCACGCACAATCACTTTCAATTTTACATCGTACTATCAGGGGCAGACTCCAGCCTTACACTTCCAAAAATGTCCAAAACGTTCGAAAAGAAACCAATCCATTATCCTTGTAGCATGCCCGAGTCGTAAAATGACTAGCTGCGGCGATCAGTGCATGCGTAATTATTGAAGCTAGAGACTTTCATGATAAAATGATGACAACTTAACTGATGGCAACGAGCATCTAACCCAAACCTCCATTTACTCTGAGCTCGGTACAGTATGTTGCTTTTGTTTTCATTCGTTTGCTTGATTTTTGATTGTTTGTTGTATTTTATTTATATTATTGTTGATGTTTGTACTGCTGGAGTGAGAATTGTATTAAATTATGCTGATTATGTCTGCATTCACGTTCAATGTTGGTTTACATTTGTTGCTTTAGTTTTTAAACTCCTGGGGGCCTAACTTTTTGTGACAAACTTGTGACCGATGGCCTCAGTTTTTGAATTCGTGACCTTGACCTAGACTAATACCCTATCCGCAGCTTTTGCTACAGATGAGATTTTCTTGTCATCTGTGTGTGTGGTTGTCTTGGACATTTTGTGTTCTCTTCTTTATTTGTTTGTTGTGCTGGCCATGTTGCAATGTCATCACTGTGTGTGTTTGTTGTGCTGGCCATGTTGCAATGTCATCACTGTGTGTGTTTGTTGTGCTGGCCATGTTGCAATGCCATCACTGTGTGTGTTTGTTGTGCTGGCCATGTTGCAATGTTATCACTGTGTGTGTTTGTTGTGCTGGCCATGTTGCAATGTCATCACTGTGTGTGTTTGTTGTGCTGGCCATGTTGCAATGTCATCACTGTGTGTGTTTGTTGTGCTGGCCATGTTGCAATGTTATCACTGTGTGTGTTTGTTGTGCTGGCCATGTTGCAATGTCATCATTGTGTGTGTTTGTTGTGCTGGCCATGTTGCAATGTTATCACTGTGTGTGTTTGTTGTGCTGGCCATGTTGCAATGTCATCATTGTGTGTGTTTGTTGTGCAGGAAGCCAGTGGCCAGACTGAGTGGTCACTATGACATCATCCAGTTCCTCCACCTGTGCTGCAACAAACACATTCTCTTCAGCATCTCCAAGGACCTGTGGGTCAAGGTCGGTTCCTACGAGTCATAGCGGACACTTGGGAGTGCGAGCGAACACCAACTCAAACTGGAAAAAAATATTGCACAAGGATAGTAGTGTTAGGGCCATACGGAACCTTATTACACAAGGATAGTAGTGTTAGGGCCATACAGAAACTTTATTACACAAGGATAGTAGTGTTAGGACCATACAAAACCTTATTACACAAGGATAGTAGTGTTAGGACCATACAAAAACTTTATTACACAAGGATAGTAGTGTTAGGACCATACAAAAACCTTATTACACAAGGATAGTAATGTTAGGGCCATACGGAAACTTCATTGCACAAGGATAGTAGTGTTAGGGCCATACGGAAACCTTATTACACAAGGATAGTAGTGTTAGGGCCATACGGAAACTTCATTGCACAAGGATAGTAGTGTTAGGGCCATACGGAAACCTTATTACACAAGGATAGTAGTGTTAGGGCCATACGGAAACCTTATTACACAAGGATAGTAGTGTTAGGGCCATACGGAAACCTTATTACACAAGGATAGTAGTGTTAGGGCCATACGGAAACCTTATTACACAAGGATAGTAGTGTTAGGGCCATACGGAAACCTTATTACACAAGGATAGTAGTGTTAGGGCCATACGGAAACCTTATTACACAAGGATAGTAGTGTTAGGGCCATACGGAAACTTTATTGCACAAGGATAGTAGTGTTTGGCCCATACGGAAACTTTATTGCACAAGGATAGTAGTGTTAGGGCCATACGGAAACTTTATTGCACAAGGATAGTAGTGTTAGGGCCATACGGAAACTTCATTGCACAAGGATAGTAGTGTTAGGGCCATACGGAAACCTTATTACACAAGGATAGTAGTGTTAGGGCCATACGGAAACCTTATTACACAAGGATAGTAATGTTAGGGCCATACGGAAACCTTATTACACAAGGATAGTAGTGTTAGGGCCATACGGAAACCTTATTACACAAGGATAGTAGTGTTAGGGCCATACGGAAACCTTATTACACAAGGATAGTAGTGTTAGGGCCATACGGAAACCTTATTACACAAGGATAGTAGTGTTAGGGCCATACGGAAACCTTATTACACAAGGATAGTAGTGTTAGGGCCATACGGAAACCTTATTACACAAGGATAGTAGTGTTAGGGCCATACGGAAACTTTATTGCACAAGGATAGTAGTGTTTGGCCCATACGGAAACTTTATTGCACAAGGATAGTAGTGTTAGGGCCATACGGAAACTTTATTGCACAAGGATAGTAGTGTTTGGGCCATACGGAAACCTTATTACACAAGGATAGTAATGTTAGGGCCATACGGAAACCTAATGAAAGACCGGATAAAAGAGAGTTGCAGTAATCTAAACGGGACAAAACAGTTGATGTAACCATTACGTGTCCTTGGGGCTTTATTGGACAGGTAGTGGCAAATAGGGCTTATACGTCTCAGTTCCAGAAAGGTGGTTTCACAGATGTGGTTTACGCAGTTAGAGCGGCAGATATTTTATGGTTCCAATTGCATATGTTTGTACTGGTTTAGAAATTACAGATTCAATCAAGAACTAGATTACTATTTCAATACAGAACTCTGTCAGGATTGTTGTTGTTGTGGAAGAGTTTTATTTTATGAAAATAAGGCAAGCTGAGCTCTAAATGAGGGAATTACATGGAAGCGACCTGGGCGTGACGATGACTATAAGAAGCTCTAAATGAGCGAGTTACATGAAAGCGACCAGGGCGTGACGATGACTATAAGAAGCTCTAAATGAGCGAGTTACATGAAAGCGACCAGGGCGTGACGATGACTAAGAAGCTCTAAATGAGCGAGTTACATGGAAGCGACCAGGGCGTGACGATGACTAAGGAGCTCTAAATGAGCCAGTTAAATGGAAGCGACCAGGGCGTGACGATGACTAAGAAGCTCTAAATGAGCGAGTTACATGGAAGCGACCCGGGCGTGACAATGATTAAGAAGCTCTAAATGAGCGAGTTACATGGAAGCGACGAGGGCGTGACGATGACTATAAGAAGCTCTAAATGAGCGAGTTACATGGAAGCGACCAGGGCGTGACGATGACTATAAGAAGCTCTAAATGAGCGAGTTACATGGAAGCGACCAGGGCGTGACAATGATTAAGAAGCTCTAAATGAGTGAGTTACATGGAAGCGACCCGGGCGTGACGATGATTAAGAAGCTCTAAATGAGCGAGTTACATGGAAGCGACCAGGGCGTGACGATGACTATAAGAAGCTCTAAATGAGCGAATTACATGGAAGCGTCGACCAGGGCGTGACGATGACTATAAGTTCTAAATGAGCGAGTTACATGGAAGCGACCAGGGCGTAACGATAACTAGCTCTACGTGCATGTGGTGAAGCAAAAGACATGACATGGAGCGGACAGTGTGTTGTGTTACCTAGGTGTGGCACGTGATGGACCATACGTGTCTGCTGACAGTGCCGAGGCACTTGCACACGATCACGGGAGAACTGCGGAGCGCCAACTTCAACATCGTCAACAAGTCTCTGGCACTCTTCTGCGACCAGCTTGGCATCCTCAAGATCAAGTCGTGAGACTACACAGTTCTCTCTGTGTGTGTGTGTGTGTGTGTGCGTGTGTGAGTGTGTGTGTGTGTGTGTGTGTGTGTGTGTGTGTATGTGTGTGTGTGTGTGTGTGTGTGTTTGTGTGTTTGTGTGTGTGTGTGTGCGTGTGTGAGTGTGCCTGTATGCTGACGTTATTAGCAGGCATCTGTCAAACATTGTTACGATCAACGACCACGTCAGAGTGATATCTTCTTATATCCCATGACCTCCCTTCTTTGTCTCTGTTACTTCAGTATGGGTATATATGTTGTATTTTTATAGCTCAATAAATACATCATGGACTCCAAAAAATATATGATAGTGCAGATTCCGATTTGGGCAAAGGACTACTTTCCTCCCGACCTTTGACCTCGCGCCGAACAATGTGACACATTTGTATGAAGTTCTAAAGTCGTATTGCACGGCTCAGAAAACCATATCAGTTGCACGCAAAAATGAATCTCAGAACTGATCTGATGTATGAGATGCAATAAGCAAAAGTTTCTTTCATTATGAAAGCAATGCAGGTCGAAAAAAACGAACATTCAACTTACAAGATAACCAGATGCTAGCGAACCAAAACAAAAACACGAGTACCCTCCCCTTGCATCGTTAGCAGACGACTTTTGAGAATCTGTCGGTAGTGTGTTTTGGTGTGCGCCTTCAGCTATCAAACATCGGCTGTTTCACGTGTTTTGCGAGCAAGTCTACTCTTTTGCCTGGCTCTGCAGTAAGTCCACATATTTTTCCGTAATCCAGTCATATTCCTTCAAAATGCAATCAATCGGCGGTGACAGACGTGTCGGTCGCGTTTTCCTCTCAACCATACCAGTTTAAGTTCATCCATGCAAACACACTCGCAAAACAGTTTATCACGTAGATACATTTCAAATAGGGAGCAAATGGTTAAATCTAAACCTACATATTTGTTCCCTAAGATTTGCTTCTCTGTCAATAAGCCTAATTACACACGTTCGAGAAAAACAACGTGGAATCAATTCTGAATCGAGTAAGCCAAATGGGTCCCAAACCCGTTTCGCCCGTTCTGCCGACCTGAAACGCAAAACAAAAGAATTGTGCGCTTCAACTAAATTAATTTCTATTCGACTTCATTACTTTCTTGCAACTTATGAACCTTTACTTAAAGCTTTTAAATGGTCTGAAAGTAGTGTTACCGCGTACTTATCGATGCACTCATTCGTTTTATTTTTTCAGCGACGGTCACTTAGTTTAAGGTTGCAAAAGGGCTAAGTCTCGCTGGCAACAGTTTTACCCTGCACAGATCGGAACAGTGCCGCTAGTAGTCTACACTTTGTGTTTGATGGTAGAATGGGATATACAGATTACAACACTCGTGGTTTTTTATATGGCTTGTATTTCAGTCAAGACCCAGCGGGAATATCAATCGAGAGCCACTCGCCAGAGGCTCGTGTCTCCCGATGATATTCATCCGCTGGGTCTTGACTGAAATACAAGCCATATAAAAAACCACTCGTGTTGTAACCTATACATATATATATATATATATATATATATATACGACTTGTGTCTGTGTGTCTGTGTGTCTATCTGTGTCTTCGCGATGCACGGCCAAAGTTCTCGATGGATCTGCTTCAAATTTGGTGGGCTTATTCACAGAGACCCCGGACACAACCTGATCGATGAGATATTTCAACACGTGCTCTCAGCGCGCAGCGCTGAACCGATTTTGGTTCCACCTCAGCTACCCGGGCCCCCATACCGACACACCAAAGCCGCTACACCACATCACAACGCCAAAGTTCTCGGTGGATCTTTTTCAAATTTGGACACCGTATTCAGCTACACCCCGGACACAATATCATCGATGAGATATTTCAACACGTGCTCTCAGCGCGCAGCGCTGAACCGATTTTGGTTTTTGTGTTCATTTCACCATTATAAGTAACTCTTCCTTATCTTCTCCAGGTTTTCAGCGTTTACCTCCCTTCCTTCGTATGGTGCACTATAGTATGAGTGGGGCATCTTCGGATATTCCCGGCGTTCTGTTACTATTTTTAGAAGGTCACCGCAGTGTCCAGAACGTAAATTGGACCCGTAAATTATCCTCACTGTAAAAGTGCAAAGGTCGAATCAATTTATAGCCACGCGAAAAATACACTGTCATCTATCTCTCTATATATACGGCTTCTCTGTGTTTGTGTGTGTGTGTGTGTGTGTGTCTCTCTCTCTATGTGGGCAACACCTGGGGATTGTTCAGTTCTGTTTGTGATGTGGTCTGGCGGCTTTTGTGTATTTGTATGTACTGGCCTTCCTTTGAGAAGCCATAACAGATCAAAAGGGGTTAGAGATAAGCTCTAAATTGCTCAATCCTGTTTGAG
Organism: Littorina saxatilis; assembly: GCF_037325665.1. Classification (NCBI taxonomy): domain Eukaryota; kingdom Metazoa; phylum Mollusca; class Gastropoda; order Littorinimorpha; family Littorinidae; genus Littorina; species Littorina saxatilis. The sequence goes on along the minus strand of NC_090250.1, from coordinate 52,936,552 downwards.
TGGAGTTCGCCTCCAAAGGTGATTAACACGGTTACATTCGTCGACAAGGATGGGACTCGATATGGTCAGGAATGGCATTATGGCCACTGAATCATTTTCGTGCTGTTCCCATTCCACGAATCTGGGAGGGACCTAAGCTTGGCGGCTCTAAGTACTTCTTCCCGGCGAAGCCGGCTACCCGGCGAAGCGGGTATTCATTCTAGTCATGTATATACTTTTGATTTGATTACGTCAAATGCTGCTTTTGTATATTTCCTTTTTTTTTACCATTGTAAAAACCAATCCACTGGTTTATACAATTAAACAATCCATCTGCCTCATTGTCTCCTTCTGAGGCACCAGTTTTCACAGGAATGGTTTACACGTCTGTCAGAAAGTACACGCCTAAATAAGGCCGCCTTGAATTTTACCACAGTTTCAAAAGTTGTATTGGGCACGAAGAATACTTGGACATGATTCATGTGAGCCTTTATAAAGTTGCTTTGTCCAGATTTAGACTGGGGGTCTCCCCATTCAATGCCCATCGACATCGTTACTCTCACTCTGACAACAGTCGTGACTGTCCTTTCTGCCCGGATACTGCTGAAGACGAAAGCCATGTTGTTTTTTATTGCCCCACTTACGATGGCATCAGGCAGAGAGATATTGGCAGAATACAGAATTTTTCAGACGAAGACTGTTTACGATATTTGCTCACTTGTACGGTGGAGGATCAGCTTGTATCCTTTGCAAAGTACCTGTTCTTGGCCTCACGAATGCGACAAAAAAGACTTGCAGACAACGAACCGCTCACGTGATTCTCGCGTTCCCTGTACGAACATATATCATGCTCTGGAATCATTGATGCATTCCCCGTCTTTTTACATTTAGTCAAAACTTGACTAAAATGTTTTAACGTAGAGGGGGGAATCGAGACGAGGGTCGTGGTGTATGTGCGTGTGTGTGTGTGTGTGTGTCTGTCTGTGTGTGTGTGTGTAGAGCGATTCAGACTAAACTACTGGACCGATCTTTATGAAATTTGACATGAGAGTTCCTGGGTATGAAATCCCCGAACGTTTTTTTCATTATTTTGATAAATGTCTTTGATGACGTCATATCCGGCTTTTCGTGAAAGTTGAGGCGGCACTGTCACGCCCTCATTTTTCAACCAAATTGGTTGAAATTTTGGTCAAGTAATCTTCGACGAAGCCCGGACTTCGGTATTGCATTTCAGCTTGGTGGCTTAAAAATTAATTAATGACTTTGGTCATTAAAAATCTGAAAATTGTAAAAAAAAATAAAAATGTATAAAACGATCCAAATTTACGTTCATCTTATTCTCCATCATTTTCTGATTCCAAAAACATAAATATGTTATATTTGGATTAAAAACAAGCTCTGAAAATTAAATATATAAAAATTATTATCAAATTAAATTGTCGAAATCAATTTAAAAACACTTTCATCTTATTCCTTGTCGGTTCCTGATTCCAAAAACATATAGATATGATATGTTTGGATTAAAAACACGCTCAGAAAGTTAAAACAAAGAGAGGTACAGAAAAGCGTGCTATCCTTCTTAGCGCAACTACTACCCCGCTCTTCTTGTCAATTTCACTGCCTTTGCCATGAGCGGTGGACTGACGATGCTACGAGTATACGGTCTTGCTGAAAAATGGAATTGCGTTCAGTTTCATTCTGTGAGTTCGACAGCTACTTGACTAAATGTTGTATTTTCGCCTTACGCGACTTGTTCCATTATCCCGAGGCTCATACTGCCTGAAGAAACAAGAGTTGTTGAGCAGCGTGAAAGTTATTTGAAGATAATGCATTGTGTTACTGCATGTAAGTTTTGCTACCAGGTTGACTAAGGCCTACACTTCGTTTGCTGCAGTGACGACAGTGTGATGGCCACGTCACATCTGCAGCCAGTGACGTGTGTTGTGTACAACCCGAACTTCAACCACGTCATCTCGGCCTGCGAGGCGTCGGTACGTTCCTGCGTTCTGTTGGCCTGCTTGTCTTTCTGTGTCTGTCTGTTCGTGTCTACGTTCTGTCTGCCTGCTTGTCTTTCTATGTCTGTCTGTCTGTACGTTTCTACGTTCTGTCTGCCTGCTTGTCTTTCTGTGTCTGTCTGTTCGTTTCTACGTTCTGTCTGCCTGCTTGTCTTTCTATGTCTGTCTGTACGTTTCTACGTTCTGTCTGCCTGCTTGTCTTTCTATGTCTGTCTGTACGTTTCTACGTTCTGTCTGCCTGCTTGTCTTTCTATGTCTGTCTGTCTGTACGTTTCTACGTTCTGTCTGCCTGCTTGTCTTTCTGTGTCTGTCTGTTCGTTTCTACGTTCTGTCTGCCTGCTTGTCTTTCTATGTCTGTCTGTACGTTTCTACGTTCTGTCTGCCTGCTTGTCTTTCTATGTCTGTCTGTACGTTTCTACGTTCTGTCTGCCTGCTTGTCTTTCTATGTCTGTCTGTCTGTACGTTTCTACGTTCTGTCTGCCTGCTTGTCTTTCTATGTCTGTCTGTACGTTTCTACGTTCTGTCTGCCTGCTTGTCTTTCTATGTCTGTCTGTACGTTTCTACGTTCTGTCTGCCTGCTTGTCTTTCTATGTCTGTCTGTCTGTACGTTTCTACGTTCTGTCTGCCTGCTTGTCTTTCTATGTCTGTCTGTACGTTTCTACGTTCTGTCTGCCTGCTTGTCTTTCTATGTCTGTCTGTACGTTTCTACGTTCTGTCTGCCTGCTTGTCTTTCTATGTCTGTCTGTCTGTACGTTTCTACGTTCTGTCTGCCTGCTTGTCTTTCTATGTCTGTCTGTACGTTTCTACGTTCTGTCTGCCTGCTTGTCTTTCTATGTCTGTCTGTCTGTACGTTTCTACGTTCTGTCTGCCTGCTTGTCTTTCTATGTCTGTCTGTCTGTACGTTTCTACGTTCTGTCTGCCTGCTTGTCTTTCTATGTCTGTCTGTGTACGTTTCTACGTTCTGTCTGCCTGCTTGCCTTTCTATGTCTGTCTGTCTGTACGTTTCTACGTTCTGTCTGCCTGCTTGTATATATATCTGTGTATGTCTGTCTGTCTGTACGTTTCTTCGTTCTGTCTGCCTACTTGTCTTTCTGTGTCTGTCTGTCTGTACGTTTCTACGTTCTGTCTGCCTCCTTGTCTTTCTGTGCCTGTATCTTTGCCTTTCTATGTCTGCCTGTCTGTCTTTCTCCCGTTCTGTCTCTATGTCTCTCTCGTACATTACACGCTGTGTTTGTCTCAAGGCAGATTGTAAGACAAGACACTGCGTCTTAACCCTTTTATCCTTATGTAATCAAGATAATTCAGTTTTCACTCTCTCTCTCTCTCTCTCTCTCTCTCTCTCTCTCTCTCTCTCTCTCTCTCTCTCTCTCGCTCCCTCTCTCTCTCCCTCTCTCTCTCTCTCTCCCTCTCCCTCTCTCTCTCTCTCTCTCTCTCTCTCTCTCTCTCTCTCTCTCTCTCTCTCTCTCTCTCTCTTAAAATAAAGATTTAAATCAAATAAAGGCGTGCTCCTTCACAAAATCCTTTCCGGCCATGCACCGAGTGCTTTCATTACAAAATTTAAAGCCAAACCAAGCCGAAAATTCAACGTCCCCATTCCGCGGATAGATCAAGTTTAGCTTATTCTGGCAGCGTTTTGTGGAATTCTCTCCCGGAATCAGTTCGAGTCCCAACAAGTCTCAATACTTTCAAAAAACACCTCTCATTACATTTAATGTCAAATTACGAAAAGTCACAGTGATGGAAGACTTCGTTCTGATTATTTTCATATTGATCATATCTGTCCATAAAGCATCAGTGTTTCATAACGCAAGAATGTATGTATAGCCTACAACGTGTATATAGCCATGTGAATAGTTTTTCTGCCTTTTTTGACTCACATGCGAAGCAAAAGTGAGTCTATGTACTCACCCGAGTCGTCCGTCCGTCCGTCCGTCCGTCCGTCCGGCCGGCCGGCCGGCCGGCCGGCCGGAAAACTTTAACGTTGGATATTTCTTGGACACTATTCAGTCTATCAGTACCAAATTTGGCAAGATGGTGTATGATGACAAGGCCCCAAAAACATACATAGCATCTTGACCTTGCTTCAAGGTCAAGGTCGCAGGGGCCATAAATGTTGTCTAAAAAACAGCTATTTTTCACATTTTTCCCATTTTCTCTGAAGTTTTTGAGATTCAATACCTCACCTATATATGATAAATAGGGCAAAGTAAGCCCCATCTTTTGATACCAGTTTGGTTTACCTTGCTTCAAGGTCAAGGTCACAGGAGCTCTTCAAAGTTGGATTGTATACATATTTTGAAGTGACCTTGACCCTGAACTATGGAAGATAACTGTTTCAAACTTAAAAATTATGTGGGGCACATGTTATGCTTTCATCATGAGACACATTTGGTCACATATGATCAAGGTCAAGGTCACTTTGACCCTTATGAAATGTGACCAAAATAAGGTAGTGAACCACTAAAAGTGACCATATCTCATGGTAGAAAGAGCCAATAAGCACCATTGTACTTCCTATGTCTTGAATTAACAGCTTTGTGTTGCATGACCTTGGATGACCTTGACGTAGGAAAAATGTGTAAAGCAGTTCTTAGTGTATGATGTCATTGCTAGGTTTAGTTATTTGACCTTGACCCTGAAGGTCAAGGTCATGTAAAGGTCAAGGTCAAGCATGTGAGTCGTATGGGCTTTGCCCTTCTTGTTTTAATTTTAATTTTCATTTTTTTTTCATTTTTTACTGTCAGTGTCATGCTTATCTTTTGTAATTGTTTCACGTTTGTATACATATATATATTTAAGATTAGAATAGTCCCTCTCTGGGCGAGGGCTGGTTGAAAAGAAGCTCGTTTATATTGCTTATGCCACAACCCTCGTAAAATAAAATTTGATTTGATTTGATTTGATCTCTCTCTCTCTCTCTCCCTCTCTCCCTCTCTCTCTGTCTGTCTGTGTCCCACTCTTTCTCTCTCTCTCTCTCTCTCTCTCTCTCTCTCTCTCTCTCTCTCTCTCTCTCTCTCTCTCTCTCTCTCTCTCTCTCTCTCTCTCTCTCTCTCTCTCTCTCTCTCAGTCTCTCTTAGGAGGCTGAGAGAGAGAAGAATATATGCAACAAACACGATTCCTCATCTTGTCAGTATCATTTTCATTCAAATCGACATAACATGAAAAGTTCTACTAATGACGTCATTGTTATACTATTGCGGATGACGTCAGACGGTGAAAACGTGGAACCTGGCCAATGGTCGGATAGAAGGGGAGTTTCGTGAGGCGCACGGTTCTCAAGGGATCGCGGACATGACCCTGGACAGTACCTGCAAGAGGTCATAATGTTCTGCGTGTCTTTTTTTTGTCATAAGAATTTGTTTATGTAAATTAGCAATTACCGATGTTTGGAAATGACTTTTTGGGTTTTTTATTGGCTGAGGACGATTTACGCTTTTAAAAATAATGAGGCAAGCATTGTAACTTAAATGACTCGGTTGAAGCAAGTGATTCAAAGTAAACAATTAGCTCCCGTTTGTTCTAATGTCTGTTCGATATGACGTCTTTTGTTTTAATGTCTGCTCGATATGACGTCTTTTGTTTTAATGTCTGTTCGATATGACGTCTTTTGTTTTAATGTCTGCTCGATATGACGTCTTTTGTTTTATTGTCTGCTCGATATGATGTCTTTTTTCTTTTTCTTACCTGAGCAATTTCAGGACAGTCTTAGTAATAAGCAGTGGTAGACAGCCACAGAAGGAATAACATTGTTATTTGCTTCAGACTTTACAGTGACATTGTTGTTTGTTACAGACTGTTTACACTGACATTGTTGTTTGTTACAGATTGTTTACAGTGACATTGTTATTTTTTCAGACTTTACAGTGATATTGTTGCTTGTTACAGACTGTTTACAGTGACATTGTTGTTTGTTACAGACTGTTTACAGTGACATTGCTGTTTGTTACAGACTGTTTACAGTGGGTAAAGATGGCACAGGCAAGATGTGGAACTATCACACGGGCATGTTTGTCAGATCCCTTCAACCAGGTGTGTGTGTGTGTGTGTGTGTGTGTGTGTGTGTGTGTGTGTGTGTGTGTGTGTGTGTGTTTGGCTGTTTGTCTGGCTGTTAGTCTGTCTGTGTGTCTGTCTGTGTTAGTGTGTATGTCTGTGTGATTGTGTGTTTGTGCGTGTTTGTATATGTGTACATGTATGTATGTTTTCGTTGGTGTGTGCGTGTTTTTTTTCTTCTCTATATAAATATGTCTGTCCCATACTACCGTTGTGTGTGTGTGTGTGTGTGTGTGTGTGTGTGTGTGTGTGTGTGTGTGTGTGTCTGTGTGTGTGTGTGTGTGTGTGTGTGTGTGTGTGTGTGTGTGTGTGTGCGCGCGTATGCGTGCAATGGCATCAGAACACATAAATACCTTTTTCAGATTGCGCAAGTACAATCCAAGTCGGGGTAAAAACAAACAAGTCGCGTAAGGCGAAATTACTACATTTAGTCAAGCTGTGGAACTCACAGAATGAAACTGAACGTAGTCCGCCGCTAGGTCCTTTGTCGCTGCCCTACACGCCACCAGGCGTGAAAGGCAGTAAGTAAGTAAGTAAGTAGTCCGCCGCTAGTGCAAAAGGCAGTGAAAGTGACGAGCCTGTTTGGCGCGGAAGCGGTTGCGCTGTGCTTCATAGCACGCTTTACTGTACCTCTCTTCGTTTTAACTTTCTGAGCGTGTTTTTAATCCAAACATATCATATCTATATGTTTTTGGAATCAGGAACCGACAAGGAATAAGATGAAGAAGTAGAGCCGAATACAGGCTGCGCCTGGCACCCGGCTCTGCCGGGTGTGCGCCGGCTTTGCCGGCGCACGAAGGAAAGGAGATAAACGCGCAAAACACTGGAGACCTTCTAAAAATAGTAACGTGCAGTGTCCTTCTAAAAATAGTAACGAAGTAACGGGAATATGGATTGACGCCACACGGAGGAAGGGAGATAATCGCGGCTGAAAACACTGGAGAAGATAAGGAAGAGTTACTGGTAGTGGATCCCGACAACAAACAAAAAAACAAAACAAAAAATCGGTTTAGCGCGCACAGCGCTGCGCGCTGAGAGCACGTGTTGAAATATCTCATCGATGAGGTTGTGTCCGGGGTGTAGCTGAATACGATGTCCAAGTTTGAAAAAGATCCACCGAGAACTTTGGCCGTGCATCGCGAACAGACAGACAGACAGACAGACAGACAGACAGACAGACAGACAC
>NC_090250.1:52899322-52926822 GCF_037325665.1 Littorina saxatilis | reverse complement strand
TGATGTGTCTCACGTGTGAAGTGTATGTTACAGAGGGAGATGATGTGTCTCACGTGTGAAGTGTATGTTACAGATGGAGATGTGTGTCACGTGTGAAGTGTATGTTACATAAGGAGATGATGTGTCTCACGTGTGAAGTGTATGTTACAGAGGGAGATGTGTGTCACGTGTGAAGTGTATGTTACAGAGGGAGATGTGTGTCACGTGTGAAGTGTACGTTACAGACCGGCCCCCGTAGCGCAGTGGTTAGCGCATCGGGCTGCGGGCCGGGAGGTCGTGGGTTCGAATCCCATCAGGGTCATGTGGGTTTTTCGGGCTACGGTCGGCTCCTACCCAGAGTGGAAGTGCTATGGTTCCTATGGGAAGGCTGGAATCACACAGCCGAGTGTCATTCACTTAACGAATGCGACTTTGAGGGTGCTCAGGTTCTGTATACCTGACCAACACCGCAGGTGCGGCAGTTCTCGGGCCTGGTTGATGCCAGGATATATTATGACAGTAAGCGTAGAGTGCTGCCCTGTCACGTAGTCTCAAACCAAATTGGAAATCCATAGCATCATCATTATAATCATCCTCATCTCATTAATCATCCAAAATTATAAAATGTCCTTGCTCTTGTGGCCCTTCATGCCCGGAGCTCTCATGGTGACCTTGGTCTCATTGTTCCTGTTCCATCCTTCCCTGAATAGTACTTCTGCTGTCAGTCTTCAACGTGTGACGTTCTGGGGGGTCGACGGAGGGACGTGGTGGCGGTCTGCTCTCTGGAGGGGACGCTCACTTAGTCTGGCTCCGCGACTTAGCAGTCAATGTCGTTAGTAGGGGGCATAGTAGGTAGTGGGCTGAGTCCGTTAGCTCGGGACAGACCCACTACTGAACACCGTCGAAGTGACTCAGCAGAAGTGCAGTGTCAACTTCCGAGGGTAGCCTACCGCAACGACCCGACATCCCTCCCTGGAGCGTCTGTAAAATCGACAGGTCTGGCAGCGGAACGAAAATTCAGATGTGGATGGAGCAGCGAATGCAGGGACGGGGCGGCGTGAGAGAATACCGGAACAAGGAACAGGTGTAAGGACCACAAAAAAACAAAAAACAAAAACAAGTGTACGTTACAGAGGGAGATGATGTGTCTCACGTGTGAAGTGTATGTTACAGAGGGAGATGATGTGTCACGTGTGAAGTGTATGTTACAGAGGGAGATGATGTGTCTCACGTGTGAAGTGTATGTTACAGAGGGAGATGATGTGTCACGTGTGAAGTGTGTGTTACAGAGGGAGATGATGTGTCTCACGTGTGAAGTGTATGTTACAGAGGGAGATGATGTGTCTCACGTGTGAAGTGTATGTTACAGAGGGAGATGTGTGTCAAGTGTGAAGTGTATGTTACAGAGGGAGATGATGTGTCTCACGTGTGAAGTGTGTGTTACAGAGGGAGATGATGTGTCTCACGTGTGAAGTGTATGTTACAGAGAGAGATGATGTGTCACGTGTGAAGTGTATGTTACAGAGGGAGATGATGTGTCTCACGTGTGAAGTGTATGTTACAGAGGGAGATGATGTGTCTCACGTGTGAAGTGTATGTTACAGAGGGAGACGATGTGTCTCACGTGTGAAGTGTATGTTACAGAGGGAGACGATGTGTCTCACGTGTGAAGTGTATGTTACAGAGGGAGATGATGTGTCTCACGTGTGAAGTGTATGTTACATAGGGAGATGATGTGTCTCACGTGTGAAGTGTATGTTACAGAGGGAGATGATGTGTCTCACGTGTGAAGTGTATGTTACAGAGGGAGATGATGTGTCTCACGAGTGAAATGTATGTTACAGAGGGAAATAATGTGCCCATCACCACTGTAGCCTACGTCGACATGTACAAAGTCAGGTCGGTGAAAAGCAATACTGCATGGGATGAACGAGAAGCAAACCGATTGGCTTAATTGTACTTGAGTCGCCATGTTACCAAACTATTATGGCGAATTTGACCTGAAGTCCAAGAGTAATTTAGACACTTTCTTAACAATCTAGGCCCTTTGGTTTAAACAACATTTTGTTCAGAATTTCTTCGCATGAACAGTTCAAAACACACAGCTAGGACACGCACTCAAGCAAATGCTTATATCACGTGACCATTTAGGCCCTTTGCCTCCGGCGGAGCATATGCCATTGACGACGTTTCTCCATCGTATTCTGCACAACAAAAAACAAAAACAATGTACAGTACATGACAGCGGACAAGAGCGCCACATGTATGTACAGAAAAAGTGGAGCGAGCCTTATTGCTGGGACGCCCTATCTGGGGATGGCCATTGTGGGTATAAATGGTGGCGTGTTGTAAGACAGTGATTGTTGTGCAGGGTAGAAATGGTGGAGTGTTGTAAGACAGTGATTGTTATGCAGGGTAGAAATGGTGGAGTGTTGTAAGACAGTGATTGTTATGCAGGGTAGAAATGGTGGAGTGTTGTAAGACATGAGTGTATGCTGTGCAGGGTAGACATGGTGGATTGTTGTAAGACATGAGTGTATGCTGTGCAGGGTAGAAATGGTGGAGTGTTGTAAGACATGAGTGATTGTTGTGCAGGGTAAAAATGGTGGAGTGTTGTAAGACATGAGTGTATGCTGTGCAGGGTAAAAATGGCGGAGTGTTGTAAGACTTGAGTGTATGCTGTGCAGGGTAGAAATGGTGGAGTGTTGTAAGACATGAGTGTATGCTGTGCAGGGTAGACATGGTGGAGTGTTGTAAGACATGAGTGTATGCTGTGCAGGGTAGAAATGGTGGAGTGTTGTAAGACATGAGTGATTGTTGTGCAGGGTAGAAATGGTGGAATGTTGTAAGACATGAGTGTATGTTGTGCTGGGTAGAAATGGTGGAATGTTGTAAGACATGAGTGTATGTTGTGCAGGGTAGAAATGGTGGAGTGTTGTAAGACATGAGTGATTGTTGTGCAGGGTAAAAATGGTGGAGTGTTGTAAGACATGAGTGTATGCTGTGCAGGGTAAAAATGGCGGAGTGTTGTAAGACTTGAGTGTATGCTGTGCAGGGTAAAAATGGCGGAGTGTTGTAAGACTTGAGTGTATGCTGTGCAGGGTAAAAATGGCGGAGTGTTGTAAGACTTGAGTGTATGCTGTGCAGGGTAGAAATGGCGGAGTGTTGTAAGACTTGAGTGTATGCTGTGCAGGGTAAAAATGGCGGAGTGTTGTAAGACATGAGTGTATGCTGTGCAGGGTAAAAATGGCGGAGTGTTGTAAGACTTGAGTGTATGCTGTGCAGGGTAGAAATGGTGGAATGTTGTAAGACATGAGTGTATGCTGTGCAGGGTAGAAATGGTGGAGTGTTGTAAGACATGAGTGTATGCTGTGCAGGGTAGACATGGTGGAGTGTTGTAAGACATGAGTGTATGCTGTGCAGGGTAGAAATGGTGGAGTGTTGTAAGACATGAGTGTATGCTGTGCAGGGTAGACATGGTGGAGTGTTGTAAGACATGAGTGATTGTTGTGCAGGGTAGAAATTGTGGAGTGTTGTAAGACATGAGTGTATGCTGTGCAGGGTAGACATGGTGGAGTGTTGTAAGACATGAGTGTATGTTGTGCAGGGTAGAAATGGTGGAGTGTTGTAAGACATGAGTGTATGCTGTGCAGGGTAGAAATGGTGGAGTGTTGTAAGACATGAGTGTATGCTGTGCAGGGTAGACATGGTGGAGTGTTGTAAGACATGAGTGATTGTTGTGCAGGGTAGAAATGGTGGAGTGTTGTAAGACATGAGTGTATGCTGTGCAGGGTAGACATGGTGGAGTGTTGTAAGACATGAGTGTATGTTGTGCAGGTACATCGTGACGGGGGGCTGGGGTCGCCATGTCAACCTTTACATCGATGACTCGCCGGAGCAACTGCCCTTTGTCATGCCCTTGCTGCCTCGATGGTGGGATGACGCGGTGGGTGTGTGTGCCTGTGTGTCTGTTTGTGTGTGTGTGTGTCTGTCTGTCTGTCTGTCTGTCTGTCTGTCTGTCTGTCTGTCTGTCTGTCTGTGTCTGTGTCTGTGCGAGTGTGTGCGTGACGAAGGGATAATACATTAAATGAGGAATGAAAGCATGACAATGGGATAATGAATGGAAGCATGACGATGGGATAAGGAATGAAAGCATGACGACGGGATAAGGAATGAAAGCCTGACGATGGGATAAGGAATGAAAGCATGACGATGGTATAATGAATGGAAGTATGACGATGGGATAATGAATAAAAGCATGACAATGGGATAAGGAATAAAAGCCTGACGATGGGATAAGGAATGAAAGCCTGACGATGGGATAAGGAATGAAAGCATGACGATGGGATAATGAATGAAAGCCTGACGATGGGATAATGAATGAAAGCATGACGATGGGATAAGGAATAAAAGCATGACGATGGGATAATGAATGGAAGCATGACGATGGGATAAGGAATGAAAACCTGACGATGGGATAATGAATGAAAGCCTGACGATGTGATAAGGAATGAAAGCATGACGATGGGATAATGAATGAAAGCATGACGATGGGATCAGGAATGAAAGCATGACGATGGGATAATGAATGAAAGGCTGACGATGGGATAAGGAATGAAAGCCTGACGATGGGATAATGAATAAAACCATGACGATGGGATCAGGAATGAAAGCATGACGATGGGATAATGAATAAAACCATGACGATGGGATAAGGAATGAAAGCATGACGATGGGATAAGGAATGAAAGCATGACGATGGGATAAGGAATAAAAGCATGACGATGGGATAATGAATGAAAGCCTGACGATGGGATAATGAATAAAACCATGACGATGGGATAATAAATTACATGAGGAATATAACCATGACGATGAGATCATAAATGACACGAGGAATAAAAGCCTGACGCTGGTTGTGACAGAACAAGAAGGGCCACAAGCGGGACATCTTGTGCTCTGATTTCTCGGGGCGGGACAAGCTGGCCACGGGGGGGTTTGATGGCGTGGTGTTGGTCTGGAGCATCGAGACTGGACACCGGTCACTGCGCATCGTGCCTCCCGCCCCTCTCGCCTGGAGCGAGGCTAGGTGTAAGTGTGTGTGTCCGAGTCTGTGTGTTTGTGTGTGTGTGTGTGTGTGTGTGCGTGTCATGTGTGTGTGTGTGTGTGTGTCTCTCTCTCTCTCTCTTTCTCTCTCTCTCTTTCTCTCTCTCTCTCTCTCTCTCTCTCTCTCTCTCTCTCTCTCTCTCTCTCTCTCTCTCTCTCTCTCTCTCTCTCTCTAACTCACTTGTTTCAATCAACTCCTTCTCGGTATTCCACCTTCAAGCATAATCCGGCCTGCCCGAAGCCACGCATTGACATATTTAAAACTAGTCTTTCATACTCGGGAGCCTATGTCTGGAACTCCCTACCTACATGCTTAAAATCGATCAGTAACCTTAAAACATTCAAAACACATCTGCAAAAATACATTCAAACATCACTTCAATGTGATGTGCCTGGTTGCTCAAACGTATGTATGCCTTCTATCCTTCTGAAATGTGCATGTGTGTGTCTTGCGTCAACTTGGTGTGTGTTCTGATAATGTATGGTTGTATTGCCCGTATTGTGATATCTGTATATCACATGTCTGTAAAGAATGATCTTATTCTTATATTACTATTATTGCGTGTGTCTGCGTTTCATCATAATAAGTTTGTTCCTATGTATTCCCATTTCGATTATAACCATTTTGCTTAGATCAGGACTAGCTGTAAGAAAGGTCCTACGGACCTAATGCTATCTTTCCTGCAATAAAGTTCAAAGTTCAAAGTTCAAGTTCAAAGTTATTAGTGTTATTATTATCATTATTATTATTTTATTGTTATTAATCTTATTACCATGAAATCATCATCATTGCCTTCATTGCTATTATCATTGTTACTTTTGCTATCTTTATACTTCATAGTTTTTATTTAGTTAATCTATAACTTTTGATTTGCTTTTGAATGTTACTTATTACCATATGTATGTTTCGTCAAATTCGTAGTGTCCATATACTCTTTTCATGTGTTGTTTTGTTCTCGTCTTTGTTTGCAAGGACAGATTGTAAGATTAGGCAATGCCTAAAATCTCCATCCTTCTGTAATAAAGTTTAATCAATCAATCAATCAATCTCTCTCTCACTCTCTCTCTCTCTCTCTCTCTCTCACTCACTCACTCACTCACTCACTCACTCACTATCTCTCTCACTCTCTCTCTCTCTCTCTCACTCACTCACTCACTCACTCACTCACTCACTATCTCTCTCACTCTCTCTCTACATCTATGTGTGTCTGTCTGTATGACAGTGGGGTCTGACCGAGGCGTGAGCTGTGTCCACTTCCTCAGACTTCGGTCCAAGCTGCGCAAGGGAGGCAACCTGGTGGTGGGGGGCCCGTACGGTCATATCTCCATCTGGAACACCAACTTTGCCACCCATGGCACCGAATCGGCCGTCGCCCTGGCTTCCTTCCCCGTGGTACGTGTAGCTGTACTCCGTCTTTGGGCGCGTGGTAGAGGGCAAACTTTGCCACGCCTTTATTCTGAGATATCTATGTTCAAGTGACTGTGTGTTGTTGGGGAGATGGCTCATGAGTTGTCAGACCTATCGTTCAGTATTGTTCAACTTTCAGTGTTTCCCTGTTCTGTCGTTGGAGGGAGAGGGGAGGGAGATAGCGAGACATACACAGTGTGAGACAAAGACAGTGAGAAAGAGAGATAGGGCCTAGACAGTGAGAGAGAGAGAGAGATAGGCAGAGAGTGAGAGAGAGAGATAGACAGAGAGAGAGATAGACAGAGAGAGCGAGAGAGAGATAAGAGAGAGAGATAGACAGAGTGAGAGAGAGATAGACAGACAGATAGAGAGAGAGAGAGAGAGAGATAGAGTGAGAGAGATAAACAGAGAGAGAGAGAAATAGACACAGAGATAGACAGAGATAGACAGAGAGAGAGAGGTCACATCCAACAGCAACGTAACACAGCAGTATTGAAAGCATGCGCGTTTCATAACACACACACACACACACACACACACACACACACACACACACACACACATATGCATCAACCCCCTACCCCTTTACACCCCTCTAACATCCACCGTCCTCTGACCACCAGAACCCTGAGAACAACAGTGAGGACGACATTGTGGGGGTGTGCGCCATGGAGAGCGACAGCGACAACACTACGCTGGTTACAGGCGACAGCAGCGGCCGTGTGACAATTTGGGACATCTTCATGTACGCTAAAACTGGCAGGGAGGCCTACGCGCCAACACGTTAGTAGTGCTAGTACCCTTGTTGTTGTTGGTGTTGGTGTTGTTGTTGTTGCTGCTGCTGCTGCTGCTGCTGCTCTTCTTCTTCTTCTTCTTCTTCTTCTTCTTGTTGTTCTTGTTCTTGTTCTTGTTCTTCTTGTTCTTGTTCTTGTTCTTGTTCTTCCTCTTGTTCTTGTTCTTCTTCTTCTTGTTCTTGTTCTTCTTCTTCTTCTTGTTCTTCTTCTTGTTCTTCTTCTTGTTCTTGTTCTTGTTCTTCTTCTTCTTCTTCTTCTTCTTCTTCTTCTTCTTCTTCTTCTTCTTCTTCTTCTTCTTCTTCTTTTTCTTGACTCACCTGAGTAATCAGCGAGTCAAGGCAATCAGTGTTTGACTGTATGGGCGGCCTTCTGTGAACAAAAAGGATGAGGTTTTCTCAGATGTTCTGAAGCTACAGCTTGTAAGGGTTTGATGATCTCCCGGCATGCCCCAAGTGTGGTTGACCCTTGTTAAATTGCAAGGTCACAACAGGGTCATGTGTCGGTCATAAAAACTTGGCATTTTCTCAGATGTTTTTAAAACGACACTCTTGACATTTGCACACCTCAACGTCACACACAAGTACATAAGCAGACCATATTACGAGAAATTGTTACGACGTGGTCAACCCCCGACGTTAAAACCCAGAATGACAAGCACGCAACAGTGTCCTGTGTGCCGTAGGTGGCGGTCGTCAGTCTGCTGGTCACAGTGTGTGGGCAGTGAGAGTAGTGGTCAACAACAATGATGTCCTCAGTCTGCTGGTCACTGTCTGTGGGCAGTGGGAGTAGTGGTCAGTAACAATGATGTCAGTCTGCTGGTCACCGTGTGTGGGCAGTGAGAGTAGTGGTCAACAACAATGATGTCATCAGTCTGCTGGTCACTGTCTGTGGGCAGTGGGAGTAGTGGTCAACAACAATGATGTCATCAGTCTGCTGGTCATTGTGTGTGGGCATTGGGAGTAGTGGTCAACAACAATGATGTCATCAGTCTGCTGGTCATTGTGTGTGGGCAGTGAGAGTAGTGGTCAACAACAATGATGTCATCAGTCTGCTGGTCACTGTGTGTGGGCAGTGGGAGTAGTGGTCAACAACAATGATGTCATCAGTCTGCTGGTCACTGTCTGTGGGCAGTGGGAGTAGTGGTCAACAACAATGATGTCCTCAGTCTGCTGGTCATTGTGTGTGGGCAGTGAGAGTGGTGGTCAGTAACAATGATGTCATCAGTCTGCTGGTCACTGTGTGTGGGCAGTGAGAGTGGTGGTCAGTAACAATGATGTCAGTCTGCTGGTCACTGTGTGTGGGCAGTGAGAGTGGTGGTCAGTAACAATGATGTCATCAGTCTGCTGGTCACTGTGTGTGGGCAGTGAGAGTGGTGGTCAGTAACAAGGATGTCAGTCTGCTGGTCACTGTGTGTGGGCAGTGAGAGTGGTGGTCAGTAACAATGATGGCAGTCTGCTGGTCACTGTGTCAGGGCAGTGAGAGTAGTGGTCAACAACAATCATGTCCAATCATGTCTACACTGAGCAACGCCACAGTGGACACTCTTCACTGACCACATGCTCCAGCTCTTGTTTTCCAATCTAAATAAAGTGATCAAATGTATATTCTTGCTTGAAATAGCACAAATGGTGTGCGGTTGAATTGAATACAACATTAATTTTGATACACTCCATAATCCAGATTGTTACTTGAGACTTGACAGGGGGTGGTCGCTCGCATCACGGTAGCTTCTGAGGACAAGTTAGGGAAAGAAAAGACGAAGACGAATAGGATGACCCTCCCCACACACACACACAAACAAAACAAAGCAGGACAATAAGCAGCTGGTGTGTTGCAGGAATGCAGTACTGGACGGCCCACATGGTGAGTGTGACTGGTGTCCGAATAGTCGGAGCGAATCGCTTTGTGGTGACCTGCGCCGGTGATCGTACTGTGCGACTCTGGAATCTGCGTGGACACTTTGTGGGTATGTACCCCTCCCCCTCCCCTCTCTCTCTCTCTCTCAGTCTCTCTCTCTCTCTCTCTCTCTCTCTCTCTCTCTCTCTCTCTCTCTCTCTCTCTCTCTCTCTCTCTCTCTCTCTCTCTCTCTCTCTCTCTCTCCCTCCACCCATTGCACACCGGTTGGACCGTATATAAGGTAACGTCAAATTATGCTTGTGCAACGTATGTGGGAGTATCACTTATACCCTCAGGATATCTCTTATCCTGTTGCGTAGCGTTACAAATAGAGAACAGTATACCGAAATGGGAAGGGGAAAAAATCGGATCGGGAATTTACAGGACGTCCGCTGTGCTCTCAATCTTCAGTAGTTATAAGTCCCTCTTAATTTATCCGAGTTGAGTCTGTCTAAATAATGCCATTTTCTCCACCCCTTCTTTTTTACTTTTTTAATTTTTTTTTTGACTGTGCTTGAAATGAAAGTTATTTGTCAGATCGTTTCTACTTTTTTGTCACTTGAAACATGGCGGACATCGGATGAAGTCACGAGTGGGGCGGTTTCGCCCTGCGAAAAGAAGCTTCGTGCCGGTTGTAGATCGACTACAGTACAAGTAGGGTCGGCAGGCCCAAAACACGCAAAATAAACCTAGATTCCTCTTCTGGTTCCTCGCGTTGCGAGTCGTCATGGGTTCGCTCCTCAGCCGATTCAACCCAGCAAGGACTCCAAGTAGGTCAAGGAGACGGTGACGGCGACTAGGCAAAATCCCAAAGTAGACTAGATCATTAGATGAAAGGACGTTATACCCATTCCGTAAAACTCCAAAGGTATGTAAATGACTTAGGACATAAATCGGAGGGTTAGATTGCAGTTGATTCGGAGCAATGAATTTACAACGCTAAAGTTCAAAACTTCTACACCATGACCATACAATTTACAAATTACTTTTTTTTTTTCATTCAATTTCAAACTCAAAGATTCCATTTTGTTCTGTCTGTGTTTGAACTGCATTTCGACTCTCAGCATCATGATATTGATAATGACGCAGAGCAATCAACACCTACTGAGCTAAGTTCTTTTTTATGTCTGTTGGCTAGTACAACAGTACAACTTGAACTACAAGTACAAGGGCCATGAGGTTGACATAATTTGGGGTTGGTTAATTTTGTTTGTTTGTGATGTTGCCACATAAGGCTTTAGCAGTTTTTAGTCCCATGACTCATTGAATGTTTTAAAGATCTACATATATATTTATGTATGTCTACACACCAATGCCTCATGCACTGAGGAATTCCTGTTATGATGATGTATTGGTAACAATTCTGCAGATTGCTCCAATTGTAATACTCACTAATACTGGTATGATCATAATGACATGTAGTACTCACTACTGCTGACTCAATCAGTCAATGAAATTAAGCCATGAAACTACAGTGTTGCAACTGGATTTGTTACACATATTTGTTATGCGGTGTCTGCATGAGGAGAGGTACAACCTCTGTCCCCTCTGTTAAAATAGCAAAATCTAGATCGGCACTTTTCAGGGTGAGTACGGGTAAGGTCATCAAATCTAGTTTTTATGCCACATGTTTGCCAAGATCTGCAGTCTTGGTTGGAGCAAAACAACGTTTGATTTGGAACAAAAAGGACTGGGTGGTCGGGTGGTAACGCACTTGCGCTCAGAAGTGAGAGGTTGCGATTTCGACCCTGGGTCAGGGCGTTAGCAATTTTCTCCCCCCTTTCCCAACCTAGGTGGTGGGTTCAAGTGCTAGTCTTTCGGATGAGAAGAAAAACCGAGGTCCCTTCGTGTACACTACATTGGGGTGTGCACGTTAAAGATCCCACGATTGACAAAAGGGTCTTTCCTGGCAAAATTGTATAGGCAAAGATAAAAATGACCACCCAAAATACCCATGTGACTTGGAATAATAGGCCGTAAAAAGTAGGATATGTGCCGAAATGGCTGCAATCTGCTGGTCGATGTGAATGCGTGATGTATTGTGTAAAAAAAATTCCATCTCACACGGCATAAATAAATCCCTGCGCCTTGAGTCCGAGTCTGGAGATACGCGCGCGATATAAGACTTCATATAACATCCTGACTGCTTGCTGTGCAGAGGAAGTGTTCTTTTTAAGAAATGCATTCAAATAAAACAAATGGAGAAATGCCCACTGAACAGAAACAGCCAGGCTCCTAATGTGTGGTATGAATCCAAGTTGAGAGAGATCAGCTGAGCTAGGATTTTACATGGAACAAGATCATCCCTCCACTTGCATACATACCAGAAATGAACATACAGTGTGCTTGATGTGGTGATCAAGTGACATTTTGCTATGAATTTGTTTAAGCAACTAGTAGCTTCTTCAGCGTTAATTCATTAAACAATTACTATATTCTTAGCACATAGAACACCTTGCTAAGTTAAGTTATGCGTGTGTTTGTTATTGCAATGTAAGACCTCATGACATAGATATATAACAAAATAACACATGATGAGATTCTAAATATGTTTTGTTTACTTGCAGGTCTCAGTTATTACCAAGCCCTGCCTCATTCTTCCCGCAACAGTGACATGGTGCTGTTATAGAACACAAGTAAGGCTTTTGATCATTTCCAAAATACACTAGCAATAGATTGTGAGTGCAACTGGTAATGAGAATATTTTACCACAAAAGGCTAAAGTACAAATAACAGATTTATGATGTTGGAAAAAGAAGTCCGCCAGAGCAAGTGATTAGTGTACCAGTTAGCTAGGGTGGATATATTATATAATTACAATTTACAGTCAGCATAAAATGTTCAGGCCAGTCTTGAATTGTTCTCGCCCTGTGAATTCACCGGCAAATCAGATGGCATGAAGAAATCAATGGTATATTATGCTCTGCATTGAATGAACCATCTCCAGTCATTCTGAGTGACACACCTCTTTAACCTTCACCGGGCTTCGTGTTTGATACCCCGATTATGGCATCCTGGGTCCTACAGGACCCATATTTTTCAAAGAAGGATAAAACTGTTTATACTGATTCGGATGATGTGGGTACCACAGGACCCATACTTTTTAAAGAAGGTTGCACAGAGTTATTTGTCTTGGCGATGTAATTCTTTTGTTTCCGTGAGTACTGATCATCGTGACACATTGACAAAATGGCATCAGCAAGCAAGGCAAACCTCGAGGAAGCTTTCAGAAATGTTGGGTAAGCCATTTTAAATCCTTTGTTGTCTAAACTTCGTTGGTACTAGAAAATGAACGGCACTGTAATAAAGTACTTTCAACAAGTCAGAACATGATCTCTTTGTGTACTTGGAACTATTTATTCATTTGGGTGTGATAATGAGATTCCCATGTGCTTCAGTTATTTAGCTGAGCTGGAAAAAAAATATATCAACGTGCTGCGCGTACTGTCTTGTGTTTTATAGACTACTTTGTAGATGTACAGTGATGATCAGTGATGCATGGTGGATACAACGTCCTAGTGAGTTAACACCATTTTCACCCTAATGTTAGTTCTGATTTCACCAATATTTTACATCCTTTGTGTCTGTAGCGCGGACGTGCCAAAGGGGATGGTGCATATCCTGCACCACGTGGGTTCCACCAGGCAGGATGTGTACAGGTCAATGTGGAGCAGCCTCATAGTAAGTTAGTTTTACTGTTTTCATTTATACAAAGTGTACTGTTTGTTGATGGCACAGAAGTGTTTATTTATTCGATATCTGGCCTTCTAATTGGAGACAAAGAATGTGTGCAAAAACGTAGATTATCATGTGGTCATTTTGATATTCACACTGTATACCAAATAAGTTCTCATTGCAATGATACTTGATATGTTGCACACACACACACACACACACACACACACACACACACACACACACACACACACACACACACACACACACATGCACACACCAGAGAGAGAGAGAGAGTGAGTTTTCTAACTCGTAACTGAAATTACTGTGATTTTTTTTATACAGTACGTTGGGAAACTGTCGACGTCTGGAAAGAGGACACTGGTGTATCCCACCCGCGTCGCTGGGGCCGATTCGCCCTGCCTCTCGTCCATGGGTTCTACTGCTTCGTCAAAGGGATTTCCGGCCACAGGATTTCTTTCAAGGGATCGTGGCACTTTCAAATCGTTACCATCGACTTCCGGTTCGCATCCTACGGGAGTTCCGGTCGTAGGTGGTAACGGCAATCCGTTTCCTGCCTACGCTTCCGCTCAGGCGGTTGCGGACGGTGGGGGACAGGATGGGTCAGCTTTCAGAGCTTGCCCTTAAGCAGGGTCAGAAGAAAGGCGGTTCCACGCAGTCTTCGTCTTTTCGTGGCTCTGGGCAAAAGACGCGGTCGCATAGGGGTGGCAGCCGTTCTCGCCCCTATAATAAGAAGCCTTCCTTCGGGAAGAAGGGGTCAGGTGGTAAACCTAACCCCCAATGAAGGCTCCCCGATCCAACCACTCCTCTAGCCCCTACCCCTTTGGTAGCGGGCGGCCTCTCAAGGGCCGTTCCAGCTTGGTTGTCTCTCGCGAGCAGCCCTTGGGTTATGGGAGTGGTTCGATCGGGGTTCCGGTTGCTCTGGTTAGAGGACAAGGCTCCTTTAACCAGAACAACACCCAGTTTCAGGTTTCCCGCCGATCCGGAGGCATGTGCCGTCATTCAGGCGGAGGTGCTGCTGCTTTTGCAGAAGCATGCGATAGAGGAGGTCATCGATCGTCGATCCCCGGGGTTTTAAGGGAGACTGTTTGTCGTCCCGAAAGCGTCAGGGGGTTGGCGACCGGTGTTGGATCTGTCTCCCTTGAACGGCTTTCTCCGGAAGGTTCCGTTCAAGATGGAGACTCCAGCGTCTGTCAGGGAGGCCCTTCGTCCGTTGGACTGGGTCACTTCCATCGACCTGACAGACGCATACTTCCATATTCTGATGCACAGGTCAGATCGAAAGTGGCTGCGGTTCCTGTGGGGCGACAGGGTGTTCCAGTTCAGGGCGCTGCCGTTCGGGCTTTCGTTAGCGCCTTGGATCTTCACCATGATAGTGCGCCAGCTTTGCGCTTTAGTGCGGCAGCAAGGGATTCGTCTCAGAGTTTATCTGGACGACTGGTTGGTCCTGAATCAGCTAGAGTCCCTGTGCGATCAGCACACCCGGATAGTCTTGCAGACTGCGAGAGACTTAGGTTTCTCCGTGAACCAAGGGAAGTCCGACTTGGTTCCCTCTCAGCAGTTTACGTATCTGGGCATGGTGTTCGACACCCGAGCTTGGACTGTTTGTCCTGCCCAGCGGAGGATAGACAAGCTACAGGATCTGGTCAGGTCCCTGTCGAGCCTCCGCCACGCGCCAGTCAGGGTATTGGCTTCACTCCAGGGCCAGATGGAGTCGATGTCTACCCTGATTCCGCTGGGCAGAGTTCACAAACGCCCGTTTCAGGCGTTTCTGAACTCTGCCTGGGATCCAGCCTCTCAAGGTTGAAATTTGTCTCTTCCCCTTCAGGGATGGTTCCTGGAGTCAACGAGGCAGTGGTTGGATTCGGCCTGGCTGACTCAGGGCGTTCCGATTTCACTGCCCCTTCCGGAGTTGCATCTCTTTACCGATGCTTCTCTTCAGGGTTGGGGAGCTCATCTGGAGGGGAACACAGCTTCCGGTCTTTGGGACCAGGCTCAGAAGTTGTTGCACATCAACATTCTGGAATTGGAAGCAGTGCGCCTCGGGCTTCTGGAGTTTGTCGCCTCTTTGCGAGGCAAGCAGGTGTTGATCCACACGGACAACACCACTGTGGCCGTGTACCTGAACAAGCAGGGGGGCACGCGCTCGCTAGTTCTGTCCAACAGAGCATGCGAGATTCTCACTTGGGCGTTCCATCAGGGGATAGTGATCTCAGCGAAGTACCTTACGGGGTGCCTGAACACCTTGGCAGATTCGCTCAGTCGCTCATCGCAGGTACTGCACTCGGAGTGGACTATCGCGCACCAGGCACTGCGGCGTCTTTGGACGCAGGTGGACAAACCTCTCTTGGATCTGTTCGCCACCCGGTTCTCTCGGCGTCTCCCAGTCTTCGTGTCTCCGGTACCGGACCCGGAGGCTTGGGCGGTCAACGTCATGGGAATATCCCTTTATCACTGCTGCGCTTAAAAAGTGTGGGTCCTGTGTTACCCACATCATCCGAATCGGTATAAACACCTCCATCCCTCTTTGAAACGTATGGGTCCTGTAGGACCCAGGAAACCAGAATCGGGTATATCAAACGACGTCATTGCTGATTGTTTTCTAATTTGACCGATTGACTTAAAATTTGGGTCATAGGAAGCCATGCAGGTGGCCGAGGAATACACCAAATTTCATTAAAAAATTCGTATTAGCACTGGAGTTATGGTCATTTTTATGTGCCTCTGGGTCCTGTAGTACCCAGGAAGCCCGGTGAAGGTTAAAAAAAACATGCCAGTAATTAAATCCAGGCTACATGGGGATGGAAAATGACCCTGGCAATTTCAACCTCTGCTTGTGCCTTTGTGTAGCAGGATTGGATATGGATCTTCAAAAGCCTTAGTTCATTTGTTTGTATCATGTATGACGTTATAAGTTAATACTATTAGTCAATTTCAAATAGCAGAGTTATTTTCAGAGCTTTCTAACCTCAAACCCTGTCTGCCCCGTGGAATCTAGTTTGTAATTCAAAAGGGTATTTTGATTTTGACTCAGTTTCTTTCTTGCAAGTTCATTCTTTTCTCGTTCTAGGTACTAAACCACTACTGATGACTGCCTGCATCAGGGTTATAATTTATGAAGAAGTCAAAATGCACATGTATATATAACAGTTTACAATTTAAAGGCACACTTGCCTTGTCACTATAGTGTGGGTCACTGTCTCAGATATTATATATGGCTATGCTTTAACATGGAATCCCTCATCTTGGCCACATACCATCTTGCTGTGGTGAGTTAACTCAAAATATGGGATATTTTCACAAACATTCAAGCTGATCTATGTTGGTATGCGTCCAAGTAGAGGGATGATCTTATCCCAAGTAAAAGCCTGACAAGATCTGAGACTGTGATTGTGAAGCAAAATGTTTTTACATAGTAAAGTAAGCCTTTAACGAGAAAGTATGTCTATTGCACTGGGTGTTTTATTATTATTACAGTATATATATTTTTCTTCCAGGTAGTCTCTCTTTAAACTGACTTTCTACACCATGGTGTCTCTGGCAGTGTTATATTGGCAGAAGACAGTTGGAACTGGATATCCTCATTTAGATGGTAGGCATGTTTTCGGCTTTTGTGTTGCTATGGTGTGTGTGTGTGTCTGTGTTAAGGCCATGTCAGACGCACAACACAAAACAGTGTTTCCTTTCAAAACAAACACAAAACAGCGTGTTTCCCATGTGACATCCCCCAAAACGCGTTTCAGAATACACTGTGTTTTTGCATCGTGTTTTGGGTTTTAGAGCATGCTCTAAAATCTAAAAACACGTTTTGGTAGTCAGCCAATGAACGCGGACGATCAACTCAAGTGACTCGGTTTCCGGCACCACGGAGATAGAAAAAAAATGGCAGACTCAGATGTGGTACCGATTCAGGGTAGTATCGGACCCATGAATCCTAACTAGAGTCTATGGATCCTGTCACGATTGAAGAGAGGCAATAATATCAGTGGGCGCTGCCAGCCGTGTTGTTTACAAACCCAAACACAGCGCGGTAGCTGAACGGGTCAAGCTGACACTGACCGTATCAGTGGACACTGACCGTATCAGTGGACACTGACCGTATCAGTGGGCACTGCCAGCCGTGTTGTTTACAAACTCAAACACAGGGCGATAGCTGGACGGGTCAAGCTGACACTGACCGATATTTCTGTGAAAACACGCACCGCGCTTCATCTGTGTGTTTCGCATGTGACATCCCCTCTTTAAAAACATGTGTTTCCCCGACGTTTTGAGATGGTGTTTTTGTCGAAAACAGGGTTTTGTGTTGTGCGTCTGTCTCCGCCTTTAGACACATACCAGAAATAAACACACTGTTTGCATGCTGTGGTGAAGTGACATTTTGTGATTTTTTTTTAATGAACTAGTACAGGTAGCTTTTACAGCATTTATTCATAACACAATCGCACTTTTTGGGGTATGTGAACAAGTTAAGAGATCAGGGTTCGACACTAGCGGGGGCGGGGGGCGGAACGCCCCAGAGTTTTGTGTTCCGCCCCAAACATTGCCGAAGCTTGGGGCCCACTCCGCCCCAGGATAAATTCCAACAATGACAAACCGAAAATTCTAATGCCAGGAGAGCCAATCACTAAAAATCGCCAAAGTCGTCACTGAAATTTGCGTTACGATCAATGCCGCAGTCAAGAAAAAAACACATTCAAATCGTCGAAGGACAATGCCGTACGGGAAATAACTCCCAGATTGCGCTCTTTAGCGTGAGAGATAAGTATCGCCTTCAAATGCCAAACGCAAAATGTGGCGACACATCCCTGGTGTAAAAAGACATGGAAATGAAGATGAAGAACAGGGTGGAGAGAAACGAAAAAAGGAGACCGATGCAGCCAAAAGCGCGAAGCGCTGTCGTAATTTCAATGTCAAATGGTTGAAAGAATTTCCCTGGCTTCAGTACGATGAAGAAAAACAGACAATGCATTGCCGCACTTGAATACTGAGAGTGGGCCCCAGATTTTTTTTTTCCGCCCCAGCAATTTCCATCTCTGGGGCCAGTGTGGCCCCAGGCCAAATAAGTTAGTGTCGACCCCTGGAGATCATGTCTTATCCCATTTTAAAGCCCTACCAGATCTGAGACGGTGAGCCAAATTGTTTTCATGAGAAGGAATGTGCCTTTTAGTGAAATCTATGTACTTTACAAAACATATTTTAAGAAATGAAATGTGTTACAAGTAACAGCCATAGGAGTGATAGCCTGTAGGTGGAATAATAATCTTCAATTGCCTAGAAATGATTATCTGGTTAAGAATGACCTCTTCAAGAAAATTAATGCAAAGCATTTTGATGTTTGTGACGATTAGTTACTCTTTATCACATTTGGTCGCTGATTTTGCTGTCAGTGTCAGTGTTGGGCAGGTGTGCGTCCATGATGTCATTGCTATTGAAAACTAATCTGTACTGTAAAGTAAATGTACCCATACATGGCAGTTGTCTGGTCAAACCGGGGGCCAGCCATGACTGGGACTGATGTATCCTCAGGCACTCGACACCAGGTGGGCGTGGGCCAGTGGTTGGGGTGTGATTCCCTGCCTTACACCACCACAAAGTGTTGTATCAGTAGACAAGACTGAGCAGAACTTCTGCCCCCCCCCCCCCCCCCCACTCCCCTCACCAATTGACCACTCAGTGCCATGTGCCTGTGGCTGTATCATAAACACTTTGTGACAATAGTTGTTACCTCCTTAGAACATATCTTGTGATGCTCCTCAGTGTTTGATGTATGCTAACTGGTGTACTTATAACATAGTGTTCATATGAAAGTTATATGTGTTGCAGCTCATCCAGATCACAGGTACACAAAGGAGCTGGTTCCAGTGAAAACATAGGCGCATGGAACTGCTTATGGACTACTTTAGAAAGTGTGCTGTTACAACCAAGACTCTCCAGTTAGGAAGGTCTGCGGAAGGGTGCTTGTTCTGTTTCCTCGGACAGGCTTTTCAAGACTAGGTAGGTTAAACCACATGATTGGGCTTTAATTATGAATGCACTTCAAAGTTCACTTATTTCATTATCTGGTACAAGTTCTCTTGCATGTGGGTGTAAGGCTGAAGAAGAACCTCTGACAAGTCAATTTTCAAGCAACTGAGCATGAACCCAGGTAAAAAAAAAAAACAGAGCTCTCTTTCTCTCTCTTTCTATTGGTCTGTTATTCATAGAATGACACTAACAGTGACACAAGTAAAAAATCTGTATCATTGTCTTGACCTCCAGAAATTTGGTAGAGAATAAGATGACTAATAGTATTATTTTGATTATTTTATGGTCATTACTGTGGACTCCCCCCACACACACACACACACACCACCCCACCCCTGCCCCTTTTAAGACACCCCAATCTAAGACTCCTTCCTATTAATGACCCTGTTTACGCAGACTTCTTGTTCATAACATCTGTAAATTCACTCCCATTTTAAGACTTGCTCCTTTTTAAGACCTGATTTTGCTTATTTTGGATTTCGAAAAAGAGAACAACAAATCCCCACTCTCTAGCCAGGCACATGATTTTTGTATGAACCAAGTTGAGGGATGGCATTTGTATAGGCCTGACCAGATCTGAGATGTTGAATCTATTGCTTACAAAGAAAGCATTGTGTCATTAAAGGCACACTACTTCTCTTCGCCGTCTCAGTTCAGGCCAGGCTTTAACATAGGATAAGCTCATCCGATGATGAAATGAAAGTTTTACGCCCTTACGGCAAAGCCATTAGGGGCATGTTACACGGGAGAACCCGGCTTTGTATGAAAATAGAAAATAAAAATGCGGGGGGGGGGGGGGGGGGGGGGATGTAGACAGCTGGCTGCCGGCCGCTAGAGGAGACCTGAAATGGGCTAGGGACCGGGTTGGGTCGTCTTGGGTCAGTGCTGAAATGGTTACTTTTTTGGCTGTTGGCCGAACGGACACCCGGGCTTCATATTTTTGCATGCATGTATTCGTGTTTCCAAGGCCTGAGGCTTTCGCTGTGACCCTGGGATCTTTATCGTGCGCATGCGTGCACACGGGGGTGTTCGGACACCGAGGAGAGTCTGCACAAAGTTGACTCTGGGACACACATCCCGCGCCGAACTTGGGGGTTGAACCCACGCTGATAGTAACAACCGGTTTTAAAGCCAGCGCCTCTACCGACTGGGCAAACTCCCCCCCCCCCCCCCCCCAATTTGTTGGGGTCAAGAAGTTCCATGGAGGGCGGGGGGTATGGAGTAACACATAGTGTTTTGCTCAGAACATTCCCACCCATGCAGAGCCGCGCTATGGGTACGCATTACCGTGAAGCTGGCAGTCAGTGCTACCAAATGTCGTCTGTGTCTACCACTCGGTGGTGACTTAATGTGGGTCTATGTAAGCAGATGCCAGCGCAAGCAATCTGATGCAGAGTCAGGAGGCGGTTTGGTACAAGAGAACCTTAGAGGCCACAGCCTCGGCCGTCTAAGGGATCTGTGTGTCTGGAGGCACATTTGGTTTCTGAGGTTCAAGCGGAGCTGTTGCCTCTGCTCCCAAGTTCCCGTGTCTGGAGGCGTTTTTGGTATGGTAGCAAACCTGTAGGTTGGGGCCTCTGCCTTTATAAGCTCATCCCTCAACTTGGTCACATATGAACAATCAACACACTGACTTCTTGCTGTAGTGATCGAGTCAGAATTGCCAAGGCGTGTACATGGAATAAGATCATAATTCTAAATGCTGAAGTAACATTCTGTTTCCTATGAAGCTAGGCTTGATTTTTGGTATGAATCCAAGTTAAGGGATAGCATGTGTAAAAGCAGAATTGTTTACAGAGGCAGCTTTGTGTTATTAAAGGCATCTCAGATCACCTGCCAGGCTTTTTTTTTTTTTTTTTTTTTTTTACATGGGGTAAGACTATCCCTCCACTCCGGCACATACCAGCAATAAACACAGTGGTTACTTGTGATGAAATAGTGGCAAGACAGATGATTTAAGCATCACATAACCTTCCTAAGTGAAGTCAAGTCGTGTGTGTGTGAGCATAGAATGTTGAGGACAGCCTTGAAATTTTCTGACTGTGTGAATTCAACAGAACTGCTGTAAATCTGGCGCAGTATAGTTTTTATTGTATGAAACTTCATTTCCAGTCAGGTGCTATGAAGAAATCATATCAGGTTATGCTTTGCAGTGAACCACCACCAGTATTTATTTATTTATTAAGGAGATTTCTATCGCGCATAACTAAAAGCACTATTTCTGAGTAACACGTCATCTTAATTAAAGCATGCCAGTATCGCCAGGCTCCTTTTGGGTGGTAAATGTGGATCTTCAAAAGCCTAAGTTAAAAAAACAAGATGTAAAAGTACATTTTGAATAGTAGGTTTTTTTCAGAGGGCAGATATCACAAGATATGATCGTTCAACTGCATGTATGCCTCATTACTAAAACAAAAATTAAGTGGTATTTTACTCGTCTTTCTGGTAAAACATATACACCATCAATATATTATAATAATGATCTTGCTTGTTTACAGATGGACAACAGCTGCTGCCAGGACTAGGTTACGCATAAAGAAAACAGTCAACACTTGGCTGGTGCTGGAGCTTCTTTGATGTCTATATCAACAAAAAAAAGACAGACAGATACCAGCTCATTCAAGACCATATCCCCATTTTACTCACACAGAACAGAGAGCCATCTTCCGCCTTCGCACAGGACACTGCTGTCTGAAGGTACACCTCAAAAGGATAGGTTTTGCACCTACAGCGGACTGTGGCTAGGGTAGGAAGAACAGACTCTGCAACACGTTCTGAGAGGGTGGCCTTTCCTTGCCACCCCTGTGCAACAAGACTTGGCCAGAGAGCACACATCCAAATGCAAACACTGAACACTGAAGAGGAAGAAGAAGAAGGTGCCCACACAGAAGGGCATGAATCTACTTTAAGGGCAGAAAGGTTTACAGCAGTTTATAGACTTGTAGCAGATAACATGATTGTTGAGACAAAATTACCTTAAAGGGAGAAAACGAACAAGCTAAATAGGCTGTACAGTACTTCACTTGAACAATTTATAAGGTTCCCTGTAATGTATTAAGTATCAAGAACATTTACAGATCACAAGACATTGTGTTTTCTTTTGTTTGCAATACAAATTTTTCACAATAAAAAGATATGCACTTGGCAAGATCCTTAAAATGTAAAACTAGTACGTGTGACAATTTTGAATTGTTCAGAGATGGTTTTGCTTCAGTGGTAAATGTTTTAGCTTTGTTATAAGATTCTGTTACTGAAGCATACTTTAAAACCTTGACCTTCCAAGTCTTGAACAACATACCCTAACTGTGTTAGCACCCTGGGCTGCGATCATTGTGTTGAGCTACTTAACAGAGGACTCCTTGGTTTTATTACATAGATATACTTTGGTTAACTTTAATTATTTGATAAATAATTCTAATACAGGACAACTCCCCCATCAAATGTAGAAATGTCGTCTGCATTTTTATTTTGTATTCTGCATATTTTAAAAGGCTATTTTTGTGCACAGAACATGCATCTGCAGGGAGGTTTAGAGGGTGAAGTTAGGATCTATTATGGGGCATGCAGCACCACACCCATTTTGTGTGTGTGTATTTTGTGTTGACACATAAGACACTGTCATTCCAGCAGAAACCTGTGATGATGCACATTTTATTGCAGTAACCAGCTGAAATTGTATGTACGTTGTTATGAAATTGACAAATGATCCCTGCTTTGCAATCCTGTGTTAATGATATTGCCAAAATTAAAACGTGGAGGAAAAAGTGAGTGTAAACCTATTCTTGTGGTGGTGGTGGTGGTGGTGGTGGTGGTGGAGGTGGTGGTGGTGGTGATGGTGGTGGTGGTGGTGGTGGTGTGTGTGTCTGGTTAGTGTGTGTGTGTGTGTGTGTGTGTGTGTTTGAGTGTGTGTTAAACAAACAACAACGACAAACAACACCAAACCTTTATCAAACAAGCACAACAAAAACAAATTACACAAAAACTGGCAAAAATCAGAATATCAACTGAGGAGAAAAAAACAGTGGCTGAATGCAATACTTATTATAACTTAAAAAGTAAAAGTGTGCATGTGATGTGTGCGTATGTTTGAGTGTTTTAAACAAACAACAACAAACCTAAATTAAACAAGCACAACAACAACAACAAAACAAACATGGCAAAATTCTGAATATTAACTGAGGAAAAACAAACAGTGCCTAAGTACGAGACTTATTATCAGGAAAACAACGGCAAAACTCACAATGTCGTATGGAATAAGGTAAGAGATGTAAATCATGGTTTACAGAGAACATCAGTACTGAGTTCTGTCATGTTTTATTTTCTCCAGAGTGTGACGTCTGCAGAATGATCGATACAAAAAGCAGTGTCTCCAGTCATGGCCATATGCTGCTTTCCTAATTTTTGCTTTGCACTATTTTTGCTTTGTGCACATATTTGAACCTTGTGGTGCTATGATTCGGTTCTTAAAAGAAAATTATGACTCACACTCACATACAATCCTTGTTTTTGAATGTTTTAAAACATTGCTGCTTTCTGCTTTGAGCCTGGAGGAACAAAAATAATGACTCTGAAGCCGGACTGCCGAGAGGAAGAATGAGAGGGAAAAGAACACGCAGCCATGAAAACACACACAACTCCCTGACAGATAAACTGCTTATATGTTCCAAAATCAAGAATCTTTAAGCGCGCACGCACACACACAAACACACACGCGCACACAGAGAGACTCTCCTCGTGGAAGTAAAGGTATACTCGAACTTGAAAGTAAGTATAAATGTTTGATACGAAATAAACCTGTGATAAAAGTCTTTTTATAAATCATCGGTACCAACAAAATTGTCACAACACGTAAAAGGACATACTGTAGTTTCAAATTAGTAACAATCTAAGCCATTTTAATCAGCACTGGTGTCCGGCAAGCACTAACAGATACAACAGCACGTGTATGCATCTTGAAGTAATAAGACCTTGAAGTAGGCCTAGAGTTTACACTATGCATTATGTAATGCTTTAATTCAGCTGCCTAACTGTGGAACTTTGCAAATGTGTGAGGACCGTTTCACAAAACAGACAAAACACCCTCTCAGTTATTTACACAAATCAGTTCCAGAATGTGCGTGTTCCTTTTCCGTCTCTACAAATTAATGTTATCTGGGGGGAAAACGAATCATTGTCGCTTCCGCCCTCAGTTATAATTGCCTGAGCATAATAGGAAATGCAACAGGTGTAGTCTTCCGCCTGATTTTTAGTCAAGATATTTCGACACAGAATGTTTCTTTCTTTTTTCTTTGTATGTTCACAAGCTCACATACAATCATTTATGCAACACTGACAATAAGACCAGACCAGAGTTGTGATTGAAATGGGCAGTTTATTTAATAAAGCTCCAGAATGAATAAAAATACATGACAAAATAAGGTGGTCCCGCTGTACAAAGCCGGTTACCAAACACACACACACACACACCAACACACACAAACACACTCACGCACGCACACACACACACACACACACACACACACACACACACACACACACACACACACACACACACAGTAACATTGTACAACTTACTGTCACATTCAAGCGGGAACACCAAACAAAACGTATCATCAAATGAAACAACATTTTAAGTGGTCAACTGAGCAGATGAGCACAAACCACACTTGAAATCTTCACATTTTAACACTTTCTCCTGTATCCATAAAAGTCATTTATGCTGACTAGATAATGACATAATAAAATGACATCAATAAAACCATTCCCTTTTTTATTTTAAAGAAAAACAAGAAAATTAAAATAACGCAAAGAACTGATGCTCAGTAATTCAAAGTTGGGTATCGATCTCAAATGTGTGCATAGCTAATTACATGTAACCGGCATGGACTGGGGCTAGAATTGGCCTTTCTGTCAGGCAACTCGGCCTCTAATTGGTTTTATATTGTCTGATCCCCCTCCAGAAAAAAACAATACCATTTGCCCCGTGCTTCTGCGCCCACAAAAAATATTCGGGAATAAGAAAAGTTCAAATTTTAGGCACCCCACATACAACCTTAATTGTCAGTCAATTACTTTACTGCAATCAACGTTGATTTTAAAGTACCATGTCATTATTATTTTGGAGATAGATTTGAAAAAGTCCATAATTGCAGACTGCGTATTGGTATGAGTGATTTGAATTTTGATTTACTATGATGTCAGCGGCACCTCAAGGATTGCCCCAAATGTGAGTGCGGTTACCCAAGGGAGACTGCTGAGCACTATTTGTTGCATTGACCCTTGTGTAGAGATGTACGATTATTGTCAATTGATAACTGATTATAAGTTTATTGAAATATTATTGAAAGGCATCCCGCAATATTCCCGGAATGTCAATCAGACCATATTCATAACTGTACAAGAATTTATTAAGACCGTAACAGGCATGTTCCGTACATGAGCCTCTACATTTTATTCATAATGTTCATTTGACACTGTCATGAGACAAATGCTGCCTGACCAATTGTTCTTCGTAATTTCTCTCGTGTTTTGTGTCCTTGTTTCGACTTATCGATTATGGCCCAATCGTTATGTAATTTAGTGCCATTTTCGCCGATCACAAAATGTATTAACTTTGCGTGTGTGTCTTCTGTGCATTTAATATTATTGTGACGTGACCCACTCTTCCAACATTTCTGGCGCTCCAAGTCTTCTTCGTCCTTTTTTTCCCCCTTATGCTGAATTCTGTTCTCTCGTACCCCATTTCTTTTTGTTTCTTGTTTTTACCCCCACCAAGTTCTGTTCTACCACCCCCTCCCTTTTTTGATTGCTTGCGCATCAGGTTTGTCTGTTTGTTTTCGTTGTCTGAAATGAGTAAATGTATCTAGTCCGCCATCATGCTAAACTTTGTTATGTACATACCAGGATGACTTAAAATAAGCATTTATGCTTGAGTTATCTTAAAAAAACAATGCATTGTTTCTGTCATGATAACAAATTGAATAAAGTTTTGTAAACCAATGGACTGATTATAGTTGACCCTGATATGTGATTACGGGATAGTGTCACGTTAATTTATTTCTACTTTCACTTGTACTTTTGTACTTAAAACAAATCACTGTGATGTAAAAGTTATATTTTTTTCCATTGTGAAGTGTCGTCAGTCTCCTCAAGGTAATGCAGTCAAACTCAACCAAAAGTTGGAGGGGCTTCTTCATACTTTCAGTGTGTGTGTGTGTGTGTGTGTGTGATTTCTTTTTCTTTCTTTTCTTGTCGTTCGCTGGTAGATCGTCAGTCCGGACTGCAGAGCGAAACGTGCTGTGTGTGATTTCTTTGACACTATGCACGTTTGTATATAACCGCCTGTGCACAAAAAGAAGAATATAATCGAATCTTATCATTCATTTTTGCTTAATTGATTGATTGGTATGCATGTTTCTAACAGTGAGTGTAGTGCGCTTCCCAAGCATAAAACGGTGCATGACTCTGGATTTGCGTCTGAGATATTGACACATCACTGTGAGAAAAAGCGTTAATGAAAAAAGAAGACTATTTATTTTCCTTGAGCATTATCTTTAAGTGGTGTGCCAAAAACTTTTAAATTCAAAAATTCAATATTTAACTTTAGGAAAAGCACGCAGAGAGAAAACCACGCTTGTGTGTTCAGAATAGTCTCCATGTGGTATCAATATAAATGATTCAAATGTATGGAAGAGAAGCTGTTTCTGCTGGATTAATACACACACACAATTGTGCACTCACACATAAGCACGCATGCATGCTCACACACACCACACACACACACACACACACACCCACACACACCACACACACACACACACACACACACACACACACCACACACCACAGAAACAACAAATTCATTATGACAAAACCAAATACGAAGTCCTATTTCACAAATTTTATATCTTCTCCTTTTCACCATATACAAATACAGTCACGGAGTACATTTATAAGGCCAAATTATTAAGAAATATTATTTTCTGTGCTTGAATTACCCAGTGTGTAGCATGATCACCACGAAGGTACAATTCACAGAAGTTGAGTAATCACTTTACAAAACCCATACCAGTACCACATTGTTATGTAAATCCTATTATTAACCCACACAAATAGAAGAAGATAGCTTTGTGAAGACTTTCATTTTCCAACCAAATGCTGTTCAAACGGCTAGATTATTCTCTTCTTTCTGAATTTGGTGTTTAACGTCGTTTTCAACCGTTCAAGGTTATATCACGACGGGGGAAAGAGGGGGGGGGGGGGGGGGGGGGGGGGGGGATGGGATAGAGCCACTTGTTAATGTTTCTTGTTCACAAAAGCACTAATCAAAAAATTGCTCCAGGGGCATGCAACGTAGTACAATATACTACCTTACTGGGAGAATGCAAGTTTCCAGTACAAAGGACTTTAACATTTCTTCATACCAATCAATATGAGGCTTATATTGCGCGTATTCTGTGGGTACAGTTCTAAGCTCAGGGATTTATTTTAATTTTATTTTTATGCAATTTATATCGCGCACATATTCAAGGCACAGGGATTTATTTATGCCGTGTGAGATGGAAATTGTTTTACACAATCCATCACGCATTCACATAGGC
>NC_090250.1:52884063-52899122 GCF_037325665.1 Littorina saxatilis | reverse complement strand
GAATTTCTCAATGAGATAATAAAGTATTCTTATTCTTATTCTTATTCTTAACCCCTCAGTACATGCAATAATTATTTCAAAAAGCAACAGACAGGTATGGTTCCAACAAATTAATTTCCCCACTACCCCGTATTGATTTATATAAAACCAGTTTAGCGTTTTCGGGCTCAGCAATTTGGAATTCTTTGCCATGCTAGATAAAGGGATCAAGCACTATCAAACACTTTAAATCGCAGCTTCGCAATTATTTGTTGTCACGCTCAGGTACATTCTAAAGTTGTTGCTACTTTGTATGATCGCCCAAAGTAAAATGTATCCCTATCTTAACCCATGTATATTCTGTTTTTGCCAAATGACGATGATGATGATGATGATGATGATGATGATGATGATGATGATGATGATGATGTAGCTGATGACGAGGATGCGGATGAGAAGGATGAGTCTGCGTGTTATGGATTGTGTGGGCGTGTGTGTGCGTGAGTGAGTTGGATTGTGTGCGGGTGTGTATGTATGTGCGTGTGTGTGTGTGCATGCGTACACAGGTATTCTTGACGTGGTGTAAATGTAGGAGTGAGTGCTGCAGATTAATTTTGTTTGTTTGTATCCCTTTGCATTATTTTGATATGTCAGTTTAAACGTGTTTTTATTCATTTGATATTCGTAAAGATCATGTAGTAGTTGCGATAATGCATGATTAATCTTTACATGTTTAACTTTTTATTCGTTCTGTGTGTGTGTGTGTGTGTGTGTGTGTGTGTGTGTGTGTGTGTGTGTGTGTGTGTGTGTGTGTGTGTGTGTGTGTGTGTGTGTGTGTGTGTGTGTGTGTGTGTGTGTGTGTGTGTGTGTGTGTGTGTGTCGGTTTACGATTGTCATTGTATCCATCCTAATACATGTTTAGTTTTAGCAGGGACAGATTGTAAGACGAGGCGTCAGCCTAAAATCTCCATCCTTGAGTAATAAAGTTCGTTCGATCGTTCGTTCTCTGTCTCTGTCTCTGTCTCTGTCTCTCTCTCTCTCTCTCTCTCTCTCTCTCTGTCTCTCTCTGTCTCTGTCTCTCTGTCTCTGTCTCTCTCTCTCTCTCTCTCTCTCTCTCTCTCTCTCTCTCTCTCTCTCTCTCTCTCTCTCTCTCTCTCTCTCTCTCTCTACATATTCTATAAACTATTCGACTCCCATATCCAGCCCATGCTCAATTATGCGGCAGAAGTCTGGGGCCTTGATGCAGACCATTCACCTATTGAAAAGGTGCATCTGTTTGCCCTTAAGAGGTTTCTGAACACAAGCATGAACACACCAAACACACTTGTGTATGGAGAAACTGGCAGACACCCGTTATTTGTCAACACGTTTGTTAAGTCCATACGATTTTGGTTGCGCATCCTGAAAATGCCTAGTCATCGATTGCCACAGAAAGCTTATAAAATGCTGCTTTATTTACACGAACAAAATAAAAGAACATGGGCGTCATCAGTTTGCTATGTGCTATACAAATACGGCTTTGACCAAGTTTGGATTCAACAAGGCGTTGGAAATGAAAATGCGTTCATAACGGAATTCAAGAACAGACTAGTCACATTATACAAGCAAGAGTGGATAGAAACCGTACAAAGTAAAGAACGATTCCTTTTCTATAGCACTTTCAAGTCAGCCTTCATACTTAAATGACCTGAAGCACGTCAAAGCAAGAAACTGCCTGATTAGGTTAAGACTTGGTGTCTCGCCACTCAAAGTGCACCGATTACGACACATTCGGTCGTCAACAGCTGTAGATTACTTGTGTCCATTCTGCGCAAACGAGACCGAAGATGAAATTCATTTTGTTTTGAAATGTCCAAAATATGCTGATATTCGTGAGTACTACATACCTGCAAAATATTACAACCGTCCATCAAGCTTTAAACTGGCGCTACTTCTAGCGACACCAAACAGACCAATATTACTTTGACTTCCAACCTTTCATCATGAACGCGTTTAAAATACGCAGTGTATGAGTGGGTACAGTGAATATGAGATATTGCACGATCTTGTTTTATGTGTATGCTATTTTTGTTGTTTTTGTCGATTGCTTAAAAAAATAGTAATAATGTTTTGTTTTTTGAAAACGTTAATGTGATGCTATGTATCAGGTATGCAACGATTATGCATATAACTGCTTGCAGATTTGCGTGGGAAAGGGCATGTGAAGGGATAGATGGAGGGATGAATAGATGGATGACGGATGAATGGTTGGACAGACAGACGGATGATTAGATGGATGGAGGACAGAGGGACATGAGATGGATAGAAGGATGGATGGATGGATGGATGGTTGGCTGGATGGATGGATGGATGGATGGACGGAAAGAGGACAGAGAGACATGAGTGAAGTGCGACAGAGACTGGATTTTGTGCTGATGCATTACTGTCCTTTTTCAAACGTTTTGCTGTTGTAAATGCCTGTTTCCACTGTCGCCATGTCGACTGTCATTACGATGATGATGATTTTTATTGACTCACATGCGAAGCAAAAGTGAGCCTATGTACTCACCCGAGTCGTCCGTCCGTCCGTCCGTCCGTCCGTCCGTCCGTCCGTCCCGGCGTCCGTCCGGAAAACTTTAACGTTGGATATTTCTTGGACACTATTAAGTCTATCAACACCTGATGTGGCCTGATGGTGTATGGTTACAAGATCTCAAAAAAAATGTGCGGCAACTTGACCTCACTTCAAGTTCAAGGTCACAGGGGCCGTAATTGTTGTCTTAAAAACGACCAGTTTTCACATTTTCGCATTTTTTTCTGAAGTTATCGAGAATGGCAACCTTAGCTATGTATGCTATACAGGGCAATGTAAGCCCTATCTTTGGACACCAGTTTGGTTGACCTTGCTTCAAGGTCAAGGTCGCAAGGGTCCTTTAAAGTTGGATTGTATACATATTTTGAAGTGACCTTGACCCTGAACTATGGAAGATAACTGTTTCAAACTTAAAAATTATGTGGGGCACATGTTATGCTTTCATCATGAGACACATTTGGTCACATATGATCAAGGTCAAGGTCACTTTGACCCTTATGAAATGTGACCAAAATAAGGTAGTGAACCACTAAAAGTGACCATATCTCATGTCGATACTATTTAACTCTGCCTCGTTATTAGCCATTGAGTATAACTGTTTTATCACCATTGTTTTATTGTTGTTCTTTGGCCATTTACGTTGAATGACTTGTTATACATTGACATTGATAGTTTTATTCTTCTTCTTCTTCGTCGTTCGCTAGATAGTTTTATTATAAGAACCTTTTTTTTTAATTCCTATTAACTCGATGTTCTTTAACTATGTTTGTAAATTGTTAGAGGATCTTTTAGTAGAAGTGTTTAACTGTCGAAGCTGCTTTTACCTAAGAGACCGACTGTATATTGTGCTGTTGTACTTGTCAGACTTGATTGTACCAAGTCCTTCACATGTTGTAATGCGCTTAGAGCCAAATATTTTTGTTTTTTGTAAGGGATAGGCGCAATATAAATACACTTTATTATTATTATTATTAGAAAGAGCCAATAAGCACCATTGTACTTCCTATGTCTTGAATTAACAGCTTTGTGTTGCATGACCTTGGATGACCTTGACCTTGGGTCAAGGTCACATGTATTTTGGTAGGAAAAATGTGTAAAGCAGTTCTTAGTGTATGATGTCATTGCTAGGTTTAGTTATTTGACCTTGACCCTGAAGGTCAAGGTCATGTAAAGGTCAAGGTCAAGCATGTGAGTCGTATGGGCTTTGCCCTTCTTGTTATGATTAATATTACTATGATTATTTTCCATGAAGCATGAATATTGAAACTTTGTACACCCCGAATTGAAATGGGCCCAAGGCCTAATCAATAAACCATCCAGACTCCAGACTCTCTCTCTCTCTCTCTCTCTCTCTCTCTCTCTCTCTCTCTCTCTCGCTCTCTCTCTCTCTCTCTCTCTCTCTCTCTCTCTCTCTCTCTCTCTCTCTCTCTCTCTCTCTCTCTCTCTCTCTCTCTCTCTCTCTCTCTCTCTCTCTTAAAAGTCACAAAATTACAAAAAGTCACAGTGATGGAAGACTTCGTTCTGATTATTTTCATATTGATCATATCTGTCCATAAAGCATCAGTGTTTCATTACGCAAGAATGTATGTATAGCCTACAACGTGTATATAGCCATGTGAATAGTTTTTCTGCCTTTTATCTTTTGTAATTGTTTTACGTTTGTATATATATATGTATTTAAGATTAGAATAGTCCCTCTCTGGGCGAGGGCTGGTTGAAAAGAAGCTCGTTTATATTGCTTATGCCACAACCCTCGTAAAATAAAATTTGATTTGATTTGATTTGATTTGATCTCTCTCTCTCTCTCTCTCTCTCTCTCTCTCTCTCTCTCTCTCTCTCTCTCTCTCTTTCTTTCTCTCTCTCTCTCTCTCTCTCTCTCTCTCTCTCTCTCTCTCTCACACACACACACGTTATTGCAACTATGCTGCAATTTCCACACTATATTGTTTTCGTATTTTCGAGTGTGTATTAGTAACTATAACCTTTTTTCTTCTTACTATATGTATAGATATTATTTGCGTCTGTATTAAGTGTTTGTATAAGGGACAGGTTGTAAGATTAGGCTTTGCCTAAAACCTCTATCCTTTGGTAATAAAGTTCAGTTTCAGTTTCAGTTCTCTCTCTCTCTCTCTCTCTCTCTCTCTCTCTCTCTCTCTCTCTCTCTCTCTCTCTCTCTCTCTCTCTCTCTCTCTCTTTCAAACACACACATACACACCCACACACACACACACACATACACACACACACACATACACACACGCACACATACACAAACACACACAACCGCACGCACACACACACACACACACTCACACAATCAAACTCACACGATGCGAAAGTGCTAAAGAAAAGTGCTATGATGGTGGAAGAAATAAGAGCGCGTCTTATTGCCATGGCAACGTGTGTGTGCCTTCAGACGCCGGGGCGGCGCAAGGTCGCCGATGCAGAGCTGGGGCGATCCAAACGGTACGACATTGGACTCCAGTACTTCGCCCGCAAGAAAGCTGTCATCTCCAAATCCAAAAGGTAATACATATACCCACCGGACTTGCTTCACTATCTCAAGCTCACACAGACACACACACAAACACACACGCACACATACATACGGACGCACGCACGCGCACGTACATACACACCACAGACACAAACGCGCACACACACACACACAAACACACACACGAACAAACAAACACACACTTACATACACACACACACACACATAAACAAAAACATGTACACACATTCACACACACACATACACACACACATGCAGAAACTTACACACACGCACACGCACACACACACACACACACACACACACACACACACACACACACCTTTAACTGACCACTGCCATTGTTGTGTCACCAGCCACCTGAACGACGAGACGCACAACCCCTACTCGAGTAGTGGCAACGTGGTGCCGTACCAGTCGCTGCGCTTCCACACCCTGGACATCGATCCCGCCATGCCGGACAGGACGGAGATTGACGACCACCTGGTCAAGGCAGACAACCTCCACCTGCCCGACTGACCAGCGGGACACGCCATGTCCACACAGCTCAATGTTGAGAGGGGCCCTCCTTCCCCTGAAAGCGATCGTGTACAGCCGTAGCATCATGCAGGAAGGATAAACGGTGTCCGGAAATAACTCTGTCGGGTTGTGGAAGAGTTGATACTCTTGCTTTTACTGAGACAAACTTCCCCACGTGACATTATCCAGTCACTAGGGAGGGGTGTGTCTGAAACACGCGGACACGGAGCACGTGTGGACAACTTACCTCACTAAAAAGCAAGTGTAATCACTCTGTCTAAACCCATACACTCCCGACACAGCTATTTCCGGAGTTCGTCTATCCAGCACCAACCAACAAACACAACGCCCTCTCACGGGGGATAACCTGTTCAAGGCCGAGCAGAAGCCGAAGGCGGCGCCTGACACGTGTGAAGGCAAGTTTTGTCTGTTTTCTAGGTATTGTTTGATTTATGTCGGGATTTAAGGTAAGCTACTGATTCAGCGATGACTAAATTTGTTTCTCGATGCATAAAAAGTCAGGGAGCGGTTGATATTTGACCGTAAATAGCCTTCAAAGCTGAAAATGTCGGCGATCGAGCACCAGAAATGGCTGTTCGATGGGTTTTGCAAGTAGAAATGTGCTTTATTTCACCAAATCAGCTCGTATTTGGTATGGGTACGGGATTCTAGAGGACGAAGGAGCCATAAGAGGTGCAAAGAAGTGCTATTTGGGAGTGAGCGCAAGGGCAGCTGATGGCGGTGCCATTTGATGTCTGATTCGATCGCGGGGATGCATCGGCCGTAGTTTGGGGGGGGGGGGGGGGTAGCAGCAGCAGCAGATATTAACGGGAAGCGTCGTTTTGCGCTCTGTGTCTCAGTCTGATAATCATCGGTCCACGGCTATTGCCAGTTTCTCTCTGACTGCATGCTGAATTATTGCGCGAATCTATCAAAACAAGAATACAGAGTTATCTCCCATATGTTTTTCGCGAGCACTGATCTAAATTTGAGATCAGTGTTCGCGAGACAAAAATGATTTCAGATTGGCCGACTTCGACAGTTCTTCTTCTTCTTCGTTCATGGGCTTAGACTCCCACGTTCACTCATGTTTTTAGCACGAGTGGATTTTTACGTGTATGACCGTTTTTACCCCGCCATTCAGGCAGCATACGCCGATTTCGGGGGAGACTTCGACAGTGATCTCCGTTATTTTCTTCACAGTTATAATAAAGACATCGTTCTAAGGTCAAAACAAGTCGAAATTTTGAGACAGCTGTCGGAAGGAGACCGTGATATATGGTTGCATCACTCTCAACTGGTTACAGAAATAAGAAGAGCAAACGCTCGATCGAGTCACTTTCGCAGTTCTGAATATTATATGAGGCATCAGATGGACAG
Source organism: Littorina saxatilis (assembly GCF_037325665.1). Classification (NCBI taxonomy): domain Eukaryota; kingdom Metazoa; phylum Mollusca; class Gastropoda; order Littorinimorpha; family Littorinidae; genus Littorina; species Littorina saxatilis. The sequence goes on along the minus strand of NC_090250.1, from coordinate 52,892,154 downwards.
GAAGAAATTGCTATTCACAACACAATGAGTCACGTTCACATAAAATTTGAGCCCGGTCACTTTTATAGTTTCCGAGAAAAGCCCAACGTTAAGTTGTGTGTTGCCGAACAGAAAAGGCTAGTTATCTCCCTTGTTTTTCTGATAACGTTCGTAAAAGGCTACAGATGTAAATACTTTGATGTAAAGAATAATCCTACAAAGTTTCAATCACATCCGATGAACTTTGTCAAAGATATAAAATGTCTAATTTTTCCTTTGACGCTGACCTGTGACCTTAAAAAAGGTCAAAGGTCAACGAAACCATCGTTAAAGTGTAGAGGTCATTGGAGGTCACGACTAAACAAAATATGAGCCCGATCGCTTTGATAGTTTCCGAGAAAAGTCCAACGTTAAGGTGGTGTCTACGGACGGCCGGCCGGGCGGACGGCCGGCCGGACAGACTAACACTGACCGATTACATAGAGTCACATTTTCTCAAGTGACTCAAAAATCGTCTGCTCCGGCGCGCGCCGAAGCCAATGTTGATTATCACGTGACACTTTAGAGTTGTTTGCACAGTAAATACATCCGCGAAAGATAGCTCGCTTGAAATTGTCTTACATATCAATTCCTTTGTAATTTAAAAATTACACAACACCATGAAAAAACATTATCGACGATCGCGAATCTGCTCATATACATAACATATTACGAAAAGATCTAAATATGTCAAAAATCGATTTCTTACCCACAGAAAGAAAACCAAGGCATCCTGTCAGGGATAGAATGAAACCCGAAGGGAAGTAACTCATTTTTGACCTGAGTTGATGATGCTCTGTGTCTCTGCCTGGGTTTGAGCAAGTTGAAGTGCAATCACATAGTCCGCACTGAGTTAAAGGTTGTTTTATAAAGATTCCAATCCTTTTGATAATTTGAAATAATAAGGTCCCCACAGTGGCCCCCACCATCCACCACCCCCCCCCCCCCTCCCCCTCCCCCACCGGAAATAATGTCATCAAAGACATTAAAAGAAGAAGAAGAAAAAACAAACACGTATTGGCAATATCGCCAGGAAGAACTTTTATCCAAAGTCTCTGTTCAATAGTTTTCTTGGAATCACTCTACACACTGGCCAACACATACCAATACCAACACCCTTGTCTCGATTCCTGGTCTAACTGTCAAAAAAACCCATTCAGTCAAAACAGTTTATGAAACAACACATTTCAGTACTATTGGAAATGTGCTGCTGATCACTACTGGCAAATGGCTACTCTGCACTGGGGCATTGCTTGCAGTGACGCGTAAGGCTGGCTTTCCATTTATATACTTTAGAACAGCCCCCACAGACATATCGCCTGCCCTCGTGGCTTCTCCTCCTGTGGTCGGCCAGACTACTTCTACTAGCAAACTTCTTTGCACATTTGTGGCACTCAAAAGGTCTTTCATCTGAGTGTTTGTTCTTGTGGTGCATTTCGAGCAACTTTGGTCGGTTGAACGTTTTAAGACACCCTGGTTCTGTACACACCACGGGTTCACCTTGGTAGTGCACTTGCCTTATATGTCTCTTTAGATTTTTGCCATAGGCGAACGATTTGCCGGAGCAGCGCATCCGGATGGACCTGGCACAGGTGCATCTACTTCTTCCTCCACCTCCTCTGCCACAAGAACCATTTCTTAGTCTTCAGACTGCATCTGTATAAACAGATGCTCCAAACCCATTAGAATGAGTGTGTGTGGGTGTGCATGTATGGGTGTGTATGTACGTGCGTGCGTGCGTGTGTGTGTGTGTGTGTGTGTGTGTGTGTGTGACGTGTGTGGGCCGGGTGTACACGAGAGACAGCTATTTGGCTTAGTGTGTGTGCCGTTATCTAAGGGCAACAGGGCACATGCGCTTCTAAGTTGATCACTATTTACATTGACAATGATGCACAAAACCGTTTTGCTGCACTGTACAGATTGTACGCTTTTCTGAAATTTCGTTCACACGTGCCGCGTCTGCTATCCAGTTCGCGGTAGGATTAGAATACTGTCATGACGTGGATTGTAGTGTGAATAAGGTGTTATTTTTGGCTCACGTAAGTGTAGCCTATGCGATGATAAACTTTGTCTGTCTGTGCGTGCGTGCGTGCGTGCGTGCGTGCGTGCGTGTGTGTGTGTGTGTGTGATAGAAACTTTAACATTTCCGAGTCTATGGATAAAGCTCGCATAAGAAGATTACGTCTCGGTCAAAAGTGTTTGACGTGTGTGATAGAAACTAACTATTTGAAGACGTCACATTATGACGTAAGAGGGTTAGACGTCACGCAAAGGAATTACTGAAAGTCTCGGTCATTGTTATTGTGAGCGGGCCGAGACTATAGTTGGCAGATCCAGGGTCTCGCTTTCTTGCACAGTTTCACCTATGCTTACTGTGTGTGTGTGTGTGTGTGTGTGTGTGTGTGTGTGTGTGTGTGTGTGTGTGTGTGTGTGTGTGTGTGTGTGTGTGTGTGTGTGTGTGTGTGTGTGTGTGTGACGGAGTGATTGAGTTTGTGTTACTGTTTGTCGATTTCTTACGTGAGCCTTGAAGGCTTCGCCTCTTGTTCTGTATATGTGTTCTGCCCCATCTTATTACACTGACTTCAATCTTCACACTAAAACACTCCAACACACAATTTTGGGAGGACGCAGACTTATTATTTCCTCACACAAAATATAACAATTCTTCACCTAAAGAAAACAACATCAATACCAACAACTTCTTGTCCACACCATTCTTACAATCTCTACACTCACTCCACACACGGGATTAATGATATAAAGAAATTATTTCAATAATTAATTAATGCACAAGGTAAAGTGTTGACAGACACTCACGAGTTCGTAACACGGCTCACTATATGTCGTCATTTACACCTCCTTGTGCCGTTGATTCCACGCAGACGATGAATTCCCAGAAACTCTCATTTTAGATGCCACATGCACCCTTCACATTTCTCCCCGAGAAACACTTCCACCTTTTACGTTTCTCCCCGAGAAACACTTTCGCCATTTAACGAAAAGAACCGTCGTCTCTACGACCGGTGATGATGGAGACTCCTCCGTCCAGCCATCTGCGCCGATGTGGTCTCTCTCTCCACCATCGTCACGCCTCTTCCGTGTGAGGACCGTCCCTCGTTCACGCATCATGAGCCCTCGTCATGGACATGAAACTCCTAAAGAATTAACCCAAGTCTTAATACACATTCTCTTAAACCATCTCCTCTTCCTAAACTGAAGTCAAGTAACATCTCTCTCGTTTATTCCACATTCACATTCCGTTCACAGTCAAAATCCAAACTATACTTCATCCCTGAATCACTTAATCCACCCCTGACACTACCATACATAGTATCACTGTCTTAAACATAACATAAATGCGTAACAGCAATTATGTTCAAGAATTTACCAACAAAAACCATAACACAATCACAACAAGAATTCTCTCAAAATTTCACACTAGAATTTAGTGCACTTTGTATACACTTACATTACATTCCAGCTATGTATTCAATCTTCAATAATATACAACATAGTAAATCATTTACCTCAAGAGACCCGTCTCTTGAAAGAGTGTTTGTCCCCGACAAACCTGACAAACGCCAGACACCTTGCTCGGTTGAGCATCTACAACGTTGTGACGTTATTAAACCCAGACCAGCTACATTTCTCATAAACACAACTCATGTCAAACTATGGTTTTCTCGTGCATCCCACGAAACCCGTGATAACGCTTCTCCGGTTACATACACATCGCACTTCAGTATTTAGGGAGGTTAACACCACGACGTGGTTTCACATCACAAATATCATACCCACATCTTTGTGACAAATACCAAACCGATGTCAAATACGAGCTGATTTGGTGAAATAAAGCACATTTCTACTTGCGAAACCCATCGAACAGCCATTAGGCTAAGCGAGAGAGTTCTCGTGATTGTTTTAATTAAATAATTCATTCATAAAAACTAGAGACTATGTTTCTGATCAAAACGAATGATTAAAGGCACAGTAAGCTTTCCGGTAAACCATCACAGATACTGTCAGGCTTTTACACACAGTACAAACATCATTCCATTTGAACGCTCACCAAACGGGAACATCCAAGGTGCCCTACGTAAAGAGCGAGCAATTTTCAAAGAATTAATTTTGCGGATTGTGTCAGAGACAATCGGACCGTGGTGCGTTTTGGCGCGAGACCTAACTTTTAAAATCTAAATAATAAATTGACAGCTTGTTACACAAACATTCTTAAATCATAAAAGAATTCTTTTTTCATCAAGACAAGATCAGTACAATTCGAAGTTTTGAAAGTTTGAAAAAAGAAAAGCCCGGAAGCAGGGTCACGCAAGGTCGTGGTTCTCGTAGCAGACGACGGTTTATGTCTCTCGCCAGTTCCTCTGAACAGTCAAAAGCCATCGCTAGAGTTCTTGTGAACCCCAGCCGTTTGTTTCGTGCATAGTCAGAGGTACTTAATAACGTGCTATTGCAGATAAGCTCACAGCGAGTCGCATTCAAATTACTAACTGACGACTAAATTGTGAAAAAGGGAAACTTGATCACACGGGTTCACGATGGCTCAGGGGTAAGATAAACCACACAAAAATAAATTCTTTGAAAATTGCTCCCTCTTCACGGAGGGCACCTAGGATGTTCTCAAGCGGTGAGTGTTTAAATGAAAGGGTGTTTGTACTGTGTGTAAAAGCCTGACAGTATCTGTGATGGTTTACAGGAGGCTTACTGTGCCTTTAATCTGCTGTATCATTCGCTTGTCGCAAAGCTCCGCCTACGCGCATCTCTCAAATATGACCTTCTCTTGTCTACTGGCTCGGAAGATTTATTCTACTCCCAAATAGCACTTCTTTGCACCTCTTATGACTCTTTCGTCCTCTAGAATCCCGTACCCATACCAAATACGAGCTAATTTGGTGAAATAAAGCACATTTCTACTTGCAAAACCCATCGAACAGCCATTTCCGGTGCTCGATCGCCGACTTTGAAGGCTATTTACGGTCAAATATCAACCGCTCCCTGACTTTTTATGCATCGAGAAACAAATTTAGTCATCGCTGAATCAGTAGCATACCTTAAATCCCGACATAAATCAAACAATACCTAGAAAACAGACAAAACTTGCCTTCACACGTGTCAGGCGCCGCCTTCGGCTTCCGCTCGGCCTTCAGCAGGTTATCCCCCGTGCCTCTCGGGACAGGAGGCAGCCAGGTTGTTGACCTTTGACTCACCTTAGCATTTAATCAAGAGAGTCCTAGTATTGAGGAGTGTTTAGCCGTCCGGCCGGATGACTGTCCATAGATGAAAAACGTAACGTTGATGTTTTGTTGGATGTTATTGAAGCTAGAGCTTTGCAAGTTCACATGCTTCATTGGTTTGATGATATTGAAGCTAGAGCTTTGCAAGTTCTCATGTCTCAGTTCTGCGTCTCTCGTGGATCATTCTGGGCCTATCTTTTTGTATTGTTTCTTGAAACCAAGGCTTTCTTTTGATTGCGTGTTCACCTGTAAGAGGAGAAACATCGTATGATTGCTGATAATCTTTTGTGTCATTTACTTCTATCGGTGTGTGATCGATGCCTTAACTGTTTATATAGGCGAACCTTCGACTTGCCAGTTTTGCCTTTGTCACATCATGTATCTTAGTCAATAAAACCGCTCTGCTTCGTTGCCAGTGTTGTTGTTTTTCTTTGTTTGTTTGTCTGTTTTAAACTCTCTACTTGTAATCAGTAGAGTCTTAGTAATGAGCCGTGTTAGGTCGGCTGAAAAGGGGAGTCACTGATGTGTGTCTGCTGACAGTTAATGCATGCACACTTAGTCCCCTTTGCTCAGTCTGAGAAGGAAAGGAGAACAAAAGAACAACACAGGATGATACTCCCAAACCACAGGCACATGACACAGTGAGTGGGTGGTTGTCGTCGAGGTGGGGGGGGGGGGGGGGGGGACGGGGGGTTGAACTCTACTCCTGAATTCCAATACAATGCAGGAGGACCCCCCTGCCACAAGACCACGCCTCCCAACACACATACAGGCGCCACCCCCTAAACCGAAAGTCCAAATCACAGGCATATGAAACTGGTTGTGTGTGTCTCTCCTCAGTTTTGACAGCCTTCGTATCAAGTCAAGTCAAGTATTTTATTGTTTTGGGCCCAGAGGGCTTTGAAACAAAGATATAATTTTAACAAAAAAAGGTAACAAATCAGACAGTTAATAAATGTATACAAATTGAGCGGACAAATACAACAATACTATACAACCAAACAAAATAAATTGGCAATATACACTTCCATACATACAAACAAAAATAAAAGAAAAATAGGTTTCACATTACAGAAAGGGGGGGGGGGGGGCCGGGCTATCCTCTTGCCTTGAATTAGAGCTCCCCATCTCCCACACCCCTTCCCCCTCTCACCCAGTGCCACTGTGGAATGCCTGTTCCTCCCACACCCCTTCCCCCTCTCACCCAGTGCCACTGTGGAATGCCTGTTCCTCCCACACCCCTTCCCCCTCTCACCCAGTGCCACTGTGGAATGCCTGTTCCTCCCACACCCCTTCCCCCTCTCACCCAGAGCCACTGTGGAATGCCTGTTCCTCCCACACCCCTTCCCCCTCTCACCCAGAGCCACTGTGGAATGCCTGTTCCTCCCACACCCCTTCCCCCTCTCACCCAGAGCCACTGTGGAATGCCTGTTCCTCCCACACCCCTTCCCCCTCTCACCCAGAGCCACTGTGGAATGCCTGTTCCTCTCACACCCCTTCCCCCTCTCACCCAGAGCCACTGTGGAATGCCTGTTCCTCCCACACCCCTTCCCCCTCTCACCCAGAGCCACTGTGGAATGCCTGTTCCTCCCACACCCCTTCCCCCTCTCACCCAGTGCCACTGTGGAATGCCTGTTCCTCTCACACCCCTTCCCCCTCTCACCCAGTGCCACTGTGGAATGCCTGTTCCTCCCACACCCCTTCCCCCTCTCACCCAGTGCCACTGTGGAATGCCTGTTCCTCCCACACCCCTTCCCCCTCTCAATCAATCAATATCAATATGAGGCTTATATCGCGCGTATTCCGGGGGTACAGTTCTAAGCGCAGGGATTTTTATTTTATTTTTTGTATGCTATTTATATCGCGCACATATTCAAGGCGCAGGGATTTATTTATGCCGCGTGAGATGGAATTTTTTTACACAATACATCACGCATTCACATCGGCCAGCAGATCGCAGTCATTTCGGCGCATATCCTACTTTTCACGGCCTATTATTCCAAGTCACACGGGTATTTTGGTGGACATTTTTATCTATGCCTATACAATTTTGCCAGCAAAGACCCTTTTGTCAATCGTGGGATCTTTAACGTGCACACCCCAATGTAGCGTACACTGTGGAATGCCTGTTCCTCACACACACCACATGGTAGACATGCACACCGCCCCTAGACTTGCCTTCACACGACACTTTGCTCCTAGACTTTCCTTTACACGACACTTTGCTTGTTGACGTATTGACTTTCCGACAACACGTATTTACTCTCTTTCGGCCCGCCCGTCTACTCCCTTTCGGCCCGCCTGTCTACTCGCGTGCACCCCCAGGATCTATATTATTTGTATTTGTCGAAGCGTTTTGTAGCCCCCATTGAGCGGTTCACAGAACGCCAGGCACAGGGTAGCGTTTTGTAGCCCCCATTGAGCGTTTCACAGAACGCCTGGCACAGGGTAGCGTTTTGTAGCCCCCATTGAGCGGTTCAGAGAACGCCAGGCATAGGGAAGCGTTATGTAGCCCCCATTGAGCGGTTCACAGAACGCCAGGCACAGGGTAGCGTTTTGTAGCCCCCATTGAGCGGTTCAGAGAACGCCAGGCACAGGGAAGCGTTTTGTAGCCCCCATTGAGCGGTTCAGAGAACGCCAGGCACAGGGAAGCGTTTTGTAGCCCCCATTGAGCGGTTCACAGAACGCCAGGCACAGGGTAGCGTTCTGTAGCCCCCATTGAGCGGTTCACAGAACGCCAGGCACAGGGTAGCGTTTTGTAGCCCCCATTGAGCGGTTCACAGAACGCCAGGCACAGGGTAGCGTTTTGTAGCCCCCATCGAGC